>NC_040891.2:7708170-7865670 GCF_900634795.4 Betta splendens
AAATTATTATATCTCTAATTCTCTGATTGGGAGAGAAAAGCTGCATATTATGAAGCAGACACCGAATCAGTCGATTCACATGTGCAGCCTCTAATTTAAGACACAACGTACACAACAGAGAGACTGCATAGACCTATTAGAGTCTGAAGTATCACCAATCATGTAATTCACTATCCCCCTCTTTACCAGCGCATCTGTCAATGCCCAGCTAAAGTAATCCACTGTCAAACAGCGTGCAGTGTGTTGCTCACTGTAAATATTAGCCTGCTGTCAGCACAATGAGGCAGACTTCAGGCCTTTGCTCCTTATCCCCCAGAGGCTCTGGATGCTGTTGGCCTCTCGCTCGCTTACCCCGAGCCTGAGAGGCCTCACGTCTGACAGCTGGTCCCTACACCGAGACCCGCTCTGACCATCTGTCTGGGCCCTGAATATTACTGCTGACAAGACCAGACACGCTCTTGGAGGCTTCTTCTTTTTCTTTGACTAATGTTAAAATGGAAGCCGTGTTCATTTTACTCAGTACAAGAGGAAAAGTAGAAACCCGGATTCGCTAATACCTGTCGTGATTTCCAGCAAGCGCCGATCTCCAAATGGGATTAGAAAAAGGGAACGTTGTTCCTCTTGAGGGACGCGTACATGGGATTTGTCCTCCGCTGCTATTCCCCGTTCGGGTCTAGAAGTGGTTTCCTCCAGCAAAGCCTGACGTGCAACATAAAACAATTAAACATCAGGGTCGGTGGGAAAACGAATTATTGATGCAGAAAATTGATTTTTGTAATGAAACGTAATAGAAACAAGTCACTTCGCAGGGCGTCTCCTATACAGAGGTTTGTGTTTCTGTGTGTTGGTGACGTTTAATTTCTGTGATTAAACAAACGCTTTGTTTAACTGGGAGCCATTCGTTAACGTAACAGCGAATGTGAATTGAATGTGTGAATTGAGAAATTCTTACTCATTTTATTGTTAGTTCGAGCTCATTATAGAATCACTGCTCCGCTGTCTTGGATAATGGCTATTGCACTGTAAACATTAGCTGTCTGTCAGCACAGCTCAGTGTGTGTGTGTGTGTGCTATAATGGATACATTTAGATATAAGCAGCTGCCAAAGAACTACACATATAAACTACAGGCTAATTAATAGTGATATTCTCTAACATCCTCACATTTACCAAAATATCACCACACTTCACTCTCAAGTGAGCTTCTCCAATGTGATTGGAGAGTAGGATTTTATTGCTGTTTAGGGTCCCGGTAAATTAGTCCTCTATGAGGTAAATGACGTTCACCTCACAGCCCACATGGGCCTTCATCCACCTGAGCTGAGCATCCCATCAGCGCTCGCTGACCCCTTGACCAGCCGCTTCCATTTCTATGTGCTGGCGTTTGAAAAGTGGGTGGTGGAAGCTGAGTGGTCTCGCAGCCAAAAGCCCTGGTGAAGTGAAATGTGCCTTTAATGCCGGCTGGCTGAGAGCGAGCGCGTGTCTCTGCGTCGCTACCTAATGAGGCTGGCGGTGGGAGCGTACGCGTTATGGATCATCAGCATCGCCGGTGCCAACGGGCAGCATAATTCTCCTAAATGCGCGGAGACCAAAGCAGAACTAATAAAGCGGCCGTAAGAGAAACACAACTCCAGACAGAGGCTGGGACATTATACACTCACAGCTTGTGCTGCTGTACTATTTAAAGTAGGATTCAGGACATCAAGGCAAGTGTAAAAGCCTTGTAACTGTGACTATTACCAGTGTTAATCAATGATATTTACTATATACTTTGCTTTGCCTGATATTTGCAGTGTTGTGGGTCTGCTGCTGCCCGGAGGCTGGTGTCAGGCCTGATAGGGATACTTGAAGGAATAAATTAAAGAAGAGTAGAAGCCAGCGTGGTCTGTGGGGAGTTTTACTATCTTCACTTCCTGACTAGAATTAGAAAACACATTAAATGTTATTCTTTGTGTCACTGTCTTCGCACTTTAAGATATGTTAAACAGGCTTCGGGGAACTTTAACATGGAGTTTCCTTCTCCTTTAGACGAGCTGGGAATAGGCTGAACTCACAGCTCATTATTTTTTTAACTGCATAAGACATTCCTGAGTTCGTTGAAGTTATTCTAAACGGCCTTTCTCCCCGCGTCGCGCGCAGACAGCAACTTCATCCTGGCCAACGCTCAGGTGTCCAAGGGGTTCCCCATCGTCTACTGCTCCGATGGCTTCTGCGAGCTCACGGGCTTCTCGCGGGCGGAGGTCATGCAGAAGAGCTGCGCCTGCAAGTTCCTGTACGGGCCCGAGTCCAGCGAGAGCGTCATCCTCAGCATCGACGACGCCCTGGAGGAGCGCAAGGAGTTCAAGGACGAGATCATGTTCTGCAAGAAGACAGGTGAGGACAGGTGATCACGCTTGGTGACGTCACGGCACCGTTAAACCCAGCTTTTACTAGATTCAACTATTAGAGAGCACAGACTGAGGGCCTGTCATTCGGGCACATATATTTCTAGACATGAACATTCATTCTTTGTGACTATTTCCGAAGCTCCGTTTAAATTTGCATGGATGCTGGTGAGAAATGGACATATAACACTTCCATTGGCTCGTTCTCGTTAATGGGCGATTAGACAAAGCAATCAGTCACAAGCCTCCGTTATTATTTAACACGCATTAAGTTATTATTTAACACGCATTAAACTTCCACATTTTTAACCCCGTCTTCGTCCCTTCCGCCGGGGCCGACGACGGCGGCGGTCGCGCGCCGCGCTGATTAGCCAGCTGGGCCGAGAACAAAATGGAGTCCGAAATAATGAGCGCGTCCGGGGATCAGTGGAGGCGGGCGCGCTGTGATGTGGGACGGGGCCGTGTGCAGCGCTGGGTCATTACGGGGTTGGCGCCTCTGTAATGCTTCTGGTTCTGGTTGTTTCCCGCGGACCGCTCACTCGCTGTATGTGTTGCGTTTGTGTGCAAAACTACAAAAGTAAGCTAGCCAGTACGTTAGCTCGTGTGGTCAAACGTGTACACCGATTTAACGCCTATGGCTTCCAGCCCTGTGTGCTGCAGGTACGCGCATGCGCACGTGAGGGCTTCTGTGCCGTTTTTGCATTTGATCGGGCTGATTTATGAAGGAGCTGTAGCAGGCGGCTCAGTGAAGTTTACACAGACACGCGTTGCTAATCCGCTCACAGATGTGACTGTCTGCGCCTCCCCGTCGCTCGCGCTCCTCTCACCTTCTCTCCCAGCACTTTCTGAATGTTATCTCATTTGCTTCTCTCTCTCGTGCTAATTTAAACACCTTCCCCATCTCGTTCGTGCCCTTAACTATTTCCATGTGGCACCAGTTGTGCTGTTCGAGCAGCTCCGTCGCGCGCGCGCACGCGCGCTGCCTGTCTTCGTGTCTGTCACCGCCGAGTCCTGAAAATAAACGGAGCTGATTGACTCAGTTTGTTCTCCTTCTGTCTGACTGAGAGCGGAGAAAAGCTGCGTGCTCGCAATCAGCGACGCACTCACTCTCTCACTGGGTGCTTGATGGTGCTGTCTCGTCTCGCGGTGATGCGCGTATTCATATTCACACGCACGCACACACACACACACTACATTGAGTAATCTCTAGCCAAGGAGAATTGTGAGTGGGACTGATGGGAGGAAATCCGTGGGAAAGCCCTCTTAATTAGCAAATATCTCTACCCACTGAGCAAGAGTTCCACCTCGACAAAGGACAATTTCTTCACATAAGAAATAGAATTAGTGATCAAATTCTCGAAGCAATGAGTAGTTGCCATGTAGTAGTTTTGCAAAACATAAAAAAAACGGATCCGCCATCGTTGCCATGAGGATGGCACCGCACAGCTTGATGTGGATTAGACTGAATGCGATGTGATTAATTATTTCCATTTTAAAATGAACACTAACAAACTGGGAGAGCTGAGATGCTCCGCGTTGTTCCGACAGGCAGATCTGCTCCGTTACCCGTCCTGAACAGGCTTGTCCACCGCACCGCGGCCCGTTCGGTGCCGTCTGCGAACAGGTTCTAACAACATGCCCGAGAGCAGAAGGCAGTCGCACACGTTTGTGTCGCTTTGTGTGTGTGCGTGTCACTACAAGCCGTCTCCTCCCACCCACCGGGCGCAGAGGCAGTATTATTTAAATTGGCTTTAGGAGCTAAAATGAATGGCGCACCAGTGAACAGAGGGATTCATTTTCAGGGATTTCTGCACAGAAAAACACCCTATTAGATCGCTGATAAATGGGATTTACAAGAGTGTTAAAATGATGAACACAGGCGGAGGCGCAGAAACAATGCTCGCAGAGGCTGACCTGCAGTTCCTGTGAAAGGCAATCTATTTAGCAGGAGATGGGATCTCAGAGATGGGTTCATCCCTCGCTGCGCCCGAGGAGCCGGGACGGCGTCTATTTAAAGGCTCCGCATCTCCCACGGGACCCGCAGCTGCAGAGACGTCCTAATAAGTCTGGAGAGCTGCGTTACAAACACACACACACACACACACACACATATATATATATATATATATGTGAAGTTACACAAAACTTGTAAAGCCATTGTGAGTGTAATTACACTGGTTTCTCCCCTTTCAGCTGAACCGTTCTGGTGCCTGCTGGACATCGTGCCAATTAAGAATGAGAAAGGAGACGTGGTGCTCTTTCTGGCTTCATTTAAGGATATTACTGACACTAAAGCCAAAGCCATCCAAGAGGACAAGAAGGAAGGTCAGTACGCGTGGTTGTGTTATTAAATTATGAACGATTCAAATACTTCAGGGGAGATGTGGCATATTTTTATTACATACTGGTGCATAAGTTACAGACAGCAGTTGGCAGGTGACGGACGTGTTTGCTCACCCCAGACCTCACAGTTACAGCGCTCGCTGCACAAAAAATACCCACTGTTGCATCGATCAGTTTCATCGAATGAATCGTAACGGCAACGCCGGAGCTGCAGCCGAAGGCAAGATCAATGTGTGTGTTTGTGAAGAGAGCAAACTGCCCTTTCCCATCTCAGGCCTGCCTCCCCTGGATTTGCCTAATTATTCTAATTACTGTAAATATGGGAGAGGAGAATGCAGAATGTTATTTTTGCCCACATAATGAAATGCCTTTCACTGATGAAAAAAAGGGAAGGAGGCTGATGCAGCATGCGCTCACACAGAGACAAGCGCCTCACTATAATGGGTTTGGGCCTGACAAGCCTGTTTAAATGAGAACGCGCCCGCTGCGTCTTAAACATTTGCATTGTGGTGCTCTTGGGAGGGGGGGGCTCCTCTCTGTGTTTACAACAATACAGAGTTGGTTAAAAAGTTAAAAGCAAAGTGAGAGACAACGGGTTCTGGAAAAATACAATTAAAGGACCTAAAAGATGATGGTGCTTCACAGGTCGTTGCCTCGGATCAACTATTGCAGCTGCTTTTACAGTATCTACCCTCCGTCACCTCCCTGATCCGCCCCCCCGCCCCTCATACGCAACCCCAGCTCCTCCCCGTCACCTGCCGCTCCAACGGACGCGAGAACGGAGGGAAATTCATTGGGTCTAAAAATAAGCACGTCTCCATCTCCTGCCGCGTCGCATCCCCAGAGGCTGCGCCGCGTTATGGATGGGCCCTGTCTGTTCACTCCAGTGGTCTAAACTTCTGCAGAGCGTCTGCAGAAGTTGAGAACGGACACCAACAAGCACTTATCAGCTCCATTGTCCAGCTTTGTTACTGCCATTATCTCCCCGCGAGCCGATCCGGCCTCTGTCATCTCCCGCGGGTGCAGCAGCAGCGAGCGCGGGGCTCCGAGCCGGCGGTGATGAAGTGCCTTCTTTTATTGCCCGGCTTCTCCTGCGTCGCCTCCTACAGTTCAGTGGAAGGGAACTCGTAGAGAGTAACAGACCTGCAGGTACACGGGCGCGCTCACTTCTACCGAAACAAATCTACCGTATCATGCGTTACTGCCTCCCTCGCCCCCCGGAGCTCTGTCCAAAAAAAAAAAATCAACCAATAAAAAAAACAGTATGACATTTACAAAAACAAACCAATCCCGGTTTCTCTTCTCCTCTCAGAAATTGTGCAGGTTGCACAGAGATCCTTCCTGCATATTCATGTTTTTTACTCAGGAAAGAATATTAGGTATTTCATCAAGGTTAATGACTCTCAGTCATCAGGATTTCACCTCGGGGGGTGAAGTGTTAGAGGCCTGTGTTTGTGTGTGTTCGCAGAGCGGCGGCGCAGCAGGGTGAAACCGGGCTCTCCGTTCAGCTCGGCCCGGCTGCGGAGCAGCACGGTGCTCTACCACATCTCCGGCCACCTCCACAGCCGCGAGAAGAGCAAGATCAAACTCAACAAGGTAGCGCCACGCGCTCCCACGCAGGGAAAGGGCCCGTTGTTTGGTCTCTGTCATTAGGATTTTTTTTGACGTGATGAAACATCACTGATCCGTCTCCGGGCCTGTGTCTCCGGTCCAGAACGTGTTTGGAGACCCGCCGGCGCTGCCAGAGTACAAGGTCGCAGACGCCAAGAAGTCCAAGTTCATCCTGCTGCACTACAGCGCGTTCAAGGCCGGCTGGGACTGGCTCATCCTGCTGGCCACGTTCTACGTGGCCGTGACCGTGCCCTACAACGTGTGCTTCATCGGCGACGACGACGACCTGACCCGCAGCACCACCGTCAGCGACATCGCCGTGGAGATACTCTTCATCATAGGTTGGTGGTGCACGCGCGGCAAAGCGAGCGCCGCGGAAATTGGCGCGAGGCGTAACTGTTGGTTTTTGCGTTTGCCCCGTCAGACATTGTTTTCAACTTTCGCACCACGTACGTCAGCAAATCGGGCCAGGTGATTTTCGACGCGCGGCAGATCTGCTTCCACTACCTGACCACGTGGTTCATCATCGACCTGGTTGCTGCGCTGCCCTTTGACCTGCTTTATGCCTTCAAAGTCAGCGTGGTGAGTAAAGCTTCTGGTAAAACAATAATAAATTAAGAAAAGAAGAGATTCTTGATGCTCTTCTTTCCCTTGTTGGTGTGTTGATATTCCACCAGATCAGATTAAATGGGTTGTTTCCACCGACTATTGACTGAACATACTGTGGTTTCTGGCGGTGTTGAGAAAATAAAACTGTATCATTAAAGCCTGAGTCTGAGTCATGACCCCCTTAAGATTAAGAAAAAACTGAGATCTGGAGCAATTAGGTAGAGCGTCATGTCTTGTCTCCAGCTGAATGATGTGACCCAGTGGAAGCGCTGGGGGGCTTCTGATTGGTCGCTCGTGGAGGGTTTTTTTTTGTTGTTGTTCTTCGCTTGCTGTGCGGCCTTTAATTTAATCCTTACGCTGTGTTCTCACTCAGCCACAGTGATGCGAAGGAAAATGTGTCCGCACTGGCCGAAGCCACACCAGCGTCTTGTGTGAAGAAAAAAGGAGTGAAACAGGACGATTATTTATAATGACATAAAAAAAAAAGCAGAAATAAATCCAGCGAGAGGAACGATGGGGGAAAAAAAGTGCTGTTGAAAACACAGGCTGCTGTGAAGCAGAGGGACAGTGAAGGCTTGGGAGCATTGACAGGCTGCTCCAGGCAAAGGGGCCAGACGCTATTAATATAAATACCACTTACTCCCAGTAGGCTGAGGTTTGGGGTGTGGGGCTACTGGGCCACCGGTTCCCCCGTAGCTGTTAGCCAGTAATTGCTGAGCATTGTGCCCGGCGTCCCCTCCAAGGACGGAGCATTCACACTGATGTCCTCTTAGTGGACACAAGCCGTCTTTTCATATATATTTAGAGTTTGAATAAACATGACAAAGTGGAGTAAAAAAGAAACTAAAGCATTTACCATTTGTTGTGCTTGTTTACACTGAAGTACTTTTATATTAGTTTACTGTATAGTGTAATATAAGCATCATACTGTCTCCACCCCTGGGCCAAAGACAGTAATTCCTTATTAAGAATTTACTAGTTATTATTAACGGCGCCATAAATGCATCTCCTGGCTCTGGAGCTCTGCTTGGTACTTGAGCAGCATAACCCATGCATTTATGCTGCTGTATTAATAAAATAAATAAAAATAAACACACGCAGCGTGGTTGTTGTGATTGGCTCGTAGGGCTGAAGGCGCGGCCACGGGGGGAGAAATAATGAGCATTTCTGTGAAGTTATAGTCCTCCGTTGCACAAATGCCGCCTTACTGGGACGTACGGTAGGCAATCGAGGAGCTGGGTGAATTTCACACCTGATGAGCAGAGGAAATGGAAACAAGAGCGTCGGAGTGGGATGGGAACGTGAGAGGAGAAGTTGAAGCAGCAGTGTGAGTGTGCATGGTAGGACGTAGTATGCTGCTGACGGGGGCTGGTGCTGAAGGAGGATGCGATGGGGCACAGCCTGCCTCTCCATAGGTGGGATGCAGGGTGGTGATGAATGGGGGAGAGGAGATGGGGCTTCTCCCCAGGGCTTGGTAGGAGGCTTCATTACCCCTCGCGCTGCACCAGTTCTCCATTTCGCTCAGCTACAGTAGCGGAGTAGAGGGTGGAAGGAGCTCTTGTGAAGCACGCTGGAGGTCACATACAGTAGGAGCAGCTCTGCTAAAGACTGTCCGGAGTTCAACATGGCACAGCTGACATCTAATTAGAACACACTTCCTCCTTTTTTTTGTTCCTTTTGCATTATGTCATCAGTTTAATCCCTGTGTTTACTGTAATTGATGCATTAGATATTCATTATTTCTATGGATTTACTGTCCCACTTTCTCAGTCCCAACACACACACACAGATGCCGCTAAATGCACACACACACACACACACAATGCTGAAGTTGTGCAGTTGTATACCCACAGGTGCAAGTGAAAGTGACACACACACACACACACACACACACACACACACACACACACACACACACACACACACACACACACACACACACACACACACACACACACACACACACACATACAAATTGATGTGCAACATACACCCTCACAAAAAGGTTACAAATATCCTCCTTGTCCTACATCCCTCTATATGCTGGTGTGTGTGTGTGTGTGTGTGTGTGTGTGTGTGTGTGTGTGTGTGTGTGTGTGTGTGTGTGTGTGTGTGTGTGTGTGTGTGCCCCTTAAAGGGGCTATGCTGCAGCAATCACCAGCTGATAGACTGCTGGTGGAGCTTGCCTGAAGGCCGGGGTGCACAACGGATGACATTCACATCTGAAGCACATGAATGAGAGAGAGATGTGAAAGGGAGAAGTGGAGTTCAAGTCAACAGAGGGAACTAGAAACAGAAGGACAGAGCAGAAAGAGTGACGAATACAAATACTGAAACAAACTATCACATCAGTGACTCCAAAAGCACTTAAATGAAGATATCCTGAAGGCGAGGAGCTTTATTAACACAATCATATAATGTACTGAATAAAATAAATGATGAAGTATTGTTTTAGGCAAAGATGGTGTTTCAGGCACCACTAAGGTGAGGTAGAGAGGTGATATCACTATGGAGATGCCACTGGTAAAGGTTATTGAAGTGCATGATGACTGTGAAGCTCATTAACTTCAGGAAATGCCCCGTGTGACAAAACCTGCTGGAAATCCATATATTTGCCATATTCTATAAATAAACTTACCTTGAGTCACTGGCCTCCATCCCCAGGTGTCCGTGGTCCACCTGTTAAAAACTGTGCGCCTGCTCCGCTTGCTGCGGCTCCTCCAGAAGATGGACCGCTACTCGCAGCACAGCACGGTGGTGCTCACCCTGCTGATGTCCATGTTCGCCCTGCTGGCCCACTGGATGGCCTGCATCTGGTACATCATCGGCAAGATGGAGATGGAGGCCAATGCCTACAACTGGGACATTGGTGAGTCCGAACGCCCCGTGAACCGCCTCCACTTTCAGCTTTCAGTGATCTTTCTAAAAATCTGTATCTCGGGTGCTGTTGGAGTTTTGATTAGTGTTGCTGGGCAACAGTTTTTGAAAAAGAAATCTAATAACTTGCCTGTGAAAACAGCCATTAGGGTGAGTTCATTTGCCTTTTACAGTAAATATTTACAAAAGAGAAGAATAGGTCTGTGAAGAAACATGAACAACAAGAGACCCTTATTAAATATATGAGTGTGGGATGTAAGTGACATCAGCGCAACTACTACTGCTGCTGATGTGGGTGCGGTGGAGACCTGGTAGCAGCAGACATCGTGTGGAGGTCGATCACACTGAAACACCAAAAGCAGGTTGGATAAAAGACCTGATTTGACCTGAGAGGAATGTGTGAAATGAATAGCTCCAATTAAAGGCCATTAAGCTAATATGTTGAGTTTTTTTATTCATCATCCAGCATCAATAATAGGAATCCTTGACATATCTCATTCTCTCCATTTGACTCCTTTTTCTTTTCTTTACTCAGTTTTTACTGTAGTGATTTTATTCCTCGTTCTGTGTAAACATGTTTTAATAGTCTGACTCACTGTGGTTTCATTGCCTATTATCACTGAATGAATGGCTGTTCTGAAAACCCTATTAATGCTACTATACTGGCTTATGTAAGGCATAACTCTGTCCTTAGATGAGCCCGTGTCCATAGGTTAAAACACAGCAGCAAAATGACACGTGTTCAGTGGAAAGACGTTGTGTGTTTTATCTTCAGGTGTGTCACAGAATATGCATTTAATGGAGATATAAGAGTGTGTGTGTGCGCCAGCGTGTAGTTGTTTGTGCAACATGTGTAGCCTGAGTCCTTTTTAATTCATGGTGAAGGCCCCTCATCCTCCAGGTCTCCATATAATAAGGCCCACTGGGCTGATCTCTGGTCAGTATCGATGAGCTGCATCGCTTGCAATTACCTCACCCTGGTGTCTTCATAACTGGTTCTGGGTCAGCATTGACTCAGTCATGAGAATGACTCAGATCTCTCCTCACCAATTACTGCATTTCGGTGTCACAAAATCACAGCTCAGTGCGCGAGGCAGGATTAATGCATTGTATCCTAATTATATGTTTCTGATGCCGGACTGAGCGTTGAAGTCGGGGAGCTACTGTACGAGGGGCTTCTATCCAATTACCATTCATCAGTGTCTGCGGGAAACTCTCCCGGGATCAGCTGCGCGTTTCCACACTGAGCTGACCAAAGATCAGTTCGGGATCCCCAAGCATCTGGTGTGTTTCGCACCGAAGAGAGCAATTCTAGCCAGAACCCAGAGCTGTCAGTTTCCTCATCAGCTGCAGATGCTCATCACACGTCTACGCAATAATCACAGCATCAACATCATCAGGAGTCAGGAGGTTGTGAATCGTATCAATATCTCCACTGTTACGGTTTGGGTCCAGGGTGGCTCCACGAGCTTGGGAAGCGCTTGGAGTCGCCGTACTTCGGCTTGGGAGGCGGGAACGGCACCAGCAGCAACCTGTCCATCCGCAGCATGTACATCGCGTCGCTCTACTTCACCCTCAGCAGCCTGACCAGCGTGGGCTTCGGCAACGTGTCGGCCAACACCGACGCAGAGAAGATCTTCTCCATCTGCGTCATGCTTATCGGAGGTAAAGTCTTTAATTACGACTAAATCAATATTATATTATTTAACTTTATGAGGCAGGCATTAACCTGCAGGGGTCAAACTGAACTGCTCTCCACTAGTGAACAAGCCTACTGTGTTCTTCCTACTTTGTCAAATCTCCAGCAACCAGACCCCATTAAACATCCAAGAGGATGAAGTTTGGCTATTTTTGTGTCAGGGCCATTTATTTCCTTCTGTTCCTGTCTTCATCCCGTTCCTGTGCCGCCTCTCCCCCTTCTTACCTGCAGCGCTGATGCATGCCTTGGTCTTTGGTAATGTGACAGCCATTATCCAGAGGATGTACTCGCGCTGGTCCCAGTACCACACCAGAACCAAAGACCTCAAGGACTTCATACGTGTCCATCACCTGCCACAGAGCCTCAAGCAGCGCATGTTGGAGTATTTTCAGACAACTTGGTCGGTCAACAATGGCATTGACTGCAATGAGGTACACTGGCACATATATTCTAAAGCCATTAGAAATGTTTTTTTTTATTTCAGCTACTTGCTTACTTTGTGCTTAATCACATATCAAAATGAAATATGGGGTATTTTACATTAACATTTTTTAACATTTACATTGGATATTCTAAAATAGCAAATCAAATTAGCTTCAACCATACAAAATGAAACTGCTTCATTCTTACTCCTTCATTAATATTTATAAAGACGTGAGACTGTTGGGGTTACAAAGGTGTGAACACAAACAGCAACACCTTTGACGAGCCGAGGGAAGCCATTCAGTGGTCAAATCCAGCCTGTGAATGCCTGCAAGACGGCTGTCAGGGCCCAGCTCACTGCAGAAGAAGTGATGAAGATGAGTCCCAGAAAGATTAATTATCAATGGGCCTGTTGATTAAAGTGGTGACTCATCGCTTTGTCCTAACAAGAAGACACATGGATGATGTTCATGATTTCTTTACACAAAAGTAGAGCATGATATTTCAGATTCTATTAGGTTTATTGTTCATTCCATAACTGGGTTTAAAATCAACCAATACTACTTAAATATTCCTAACTAAACATGTAATTTTTTGCCATGGACATTAACTTGACCTTACTTTCTATGAACGCCTCCTTTAGTGCAACAGGTTAGGAATCAAATGAATGACAACCGAGGCAGGAGATATTTTCACAGCTGTCACGCTCTCCTCACTCTTGCCTAGATCCTCTTTTTATCTTCCCCTGTCTCATTCTCGCCATTTCTCGCTCCCATCACCTCCACAGCTGCTGAAGGACTTCCCGGACGAGCTGCGGTCCGACATCACCATGCACCTTAACAAGGAGATCCTGGAGCTGTCGCTGTTCGCCTCTGCCAGTCGCGGCTGCCTGCGCTCCCTGTCTCTGCACATCAAGACGTCTTTCTGTGCTCCCGGAGAGTACCTGCTCCGACAGGGCGACGCACTGCAGGCCATCTTCTTTGTCTGCTCGGGCTCCATGGAGGTGCTCAAGGACAGCATGGTGCTGGCCATCCTGGGTACGACGTGGGCAAGGGGAGGTGGACAGAGTGTCCTCATTATAGTTTTACCCTGTTATCTCCCCACAACATTCTTCGTAATACATATTATTGCCGCTCATTGTAATAAAGTCCAGAAAGTAGAAATCAGATGCTCATTAATGAACAGGAATTTAAAACATTTGCTGATGCTGCAATTCAGGTCAAGCTAAAAAAATATATTTGGGTTAGAAATATAATCATTTGTTACAGAAAGAGTTGTGCTGTTAAAGCAGTAAGATAATTATATGATGTTCCGATCAAAGAAAAATAAATTTAATTACATCATGTTATGCATAAAAGACCACCTGAGGAGCGTTAACTGACCCAGATGGAGAAACCGATGCAGCAGATGTTTGGTCCACAGGAGGCAGGCGGTCTACAGTGGCTGGTGTTCAAATCATTGGCATGTCCCTGAACTAATGATCAAACCAACCAAATGTGTGCTTGATAAAAGCCATGAGAAAAGGAGCAGCTTAGCCCTCATAGCTGTCTGTGTAGGAAGAAGGTCCGAATCCTCAGGATGGAGTTTGCAAAACTTCTTCTGCTACTTTATTGTTTGCTACAAGGCTAATTTCCATCTTTGTTTTTGTATGTTTGTCTAACATCTGTCTGCCAGTTGTTTGTCTCAGCTCCTGTTTGTGTGCGCATCAAGTAGGTGGCATTGTTTACTGGTGCACAGAGTGGTGCTTGTAGGCTTGACAGGCACAGAGCGCATTGCCTCTGTGTTTGCCTGCTGACTGTGCAGAAGGTCAGGTTGACATCGGGTGTCTGACCGACTCTCTCCCTCTGTTTCTGGTCACACCACACTTCCACGGCTGCAGCTTGGTGTCATGTAAATTGTGGGCGATCGTAAGGCAAAAGTAAGAAGCGTCAGTGAAGCTGGCCTGGATTAAGGAGGAGAGTTGCAAAAGAGAAGAGGGAGATGAGGGAGAGAGGTAGATGGACTGAGGGATGAATGAGAGGAAAAGATCACTGAAGACATGAAACAGTGAGGAACAGGAGAGAATGCAGCTGAGCAGCACCAAAGTAGAGAAGGAAATAAGGAAGGGTAAGAAGCAAGAAAAGGAAGCAACGAAAAAAGATTAGAGGCAATGAGAAATGTGAATTTGTAGAAGAAGGAAATAAATTCAAAGTATGAAGCATATTGGAAGCAAGAAAGAAGTTAAAACACGAAAAAAGATTTAAGTTAGAAGGGGAGATCGAAAGAAAGAAGAGGACCAAGTAAAGCAATACGAAACTGCCAGGAGGGAGAAAATGTGTGAAAAACGGTGAAGGTAATTCAAAGTAAGTGAAGAAAGTAAGTAAAGTTAAAAGAAAGTAAGAACGTGAGAAGAAAGAAAGAGAACCTTAAAGAAGGAAGAGTAAAAGGCAAAGGATCAAGAACAGATAAAGGTTTAATAAAGGAAATAGGTAAAAAGGAAGACAGTCAGTTGTAAAATGAAAAGAAAATGAAGAAGGAATGAAAATGCGCTAGAAAATACAAAGCACGAAGAGAGGAAGAAAATAATGAAATGAAAACCGCGCAGAAAAAACAAAAACAGAAGAAGATTACAAAGAAAAGAGTTGGAAAAGAAGACAAGGAGACGCAGAGGACAGGGACAGATGAAATACAGGCAGGGGAGCAGTCGTAAAGAGGGAGAAGACAATGACAAAGAGCGTTGGAAATAGCTGGAGTGAGAAATGGAGAAATAGAGAGCACAAAGGAGGAGGGGGAGGAGGGAAGTAATGAGTGAGGTGAGGAGGAGTGGACGGAGCGAATGGGAGTAGTCACGACTGCCGCTCCATCAGCCGATGAGGAGCGCTGGCAGTTCACAATGACCGTAATGAATATTTGATCACAGCTTAAGGGGCATTAGCACGACCGGGGTGCTTAGCTCTGTCCTGTATATATCATAGGAACAGGATAAGAACTGTTTTATGGACACGTTAGGGTTTCAGACCATGCACACAGACTCACAGCTCATCATTAAAAAGCTGTGAAACCCCCGTCACCCTTCAATAAATGTCACATGAGTGTGCATTAGAGGAGCCCCTGGTCTGACCCGCCCTCTCCGTGTCCCCCTCCCATTCAGGCAAGGGGGACCTGATCGGGGCGAACCTGTCGCTGGACAGCCGCGTGATCAAGACCAACGCGGACGTGAAAGCGCTGACCTACTGCGACCTGCAGTGCATCAACCTGAAGGGGCTCTACGAGGTGCTGGACCTCTACCCCGAGTACTCCCACAACTTTGTCCAGGACATCCAGCAGGACCTCACGTACAACCTGAGGGAGGGCCACGAGGCGCACGTGAGTCGGCTCGTTGAGGTCCCCCTGAGGTGAGGGGAGATGATGGCGAGAGTGGGGACGGGCTGGACAGGATGGGGGCTTGGAGTGAGGGGAGAGGGGGTCAAGAACGGCCGCGGGTCCTGGAGGGGTTCTGCTTCAATTATAGTCCTCTCCTGCTCGTGCACCCCTGGCCAACACACACACACACACACACACACACACACACACACACACACACACTCATACTCACACACAGCCTGCCGCAGGGCTTTCAGGGGAAGCTAATGTGCATAGGGGCAGGGACAGGAGGGAGGCAGCTCCGGGTAGCGGGGGGATGTTGTGATTGCTGTTTGGTTATTACTGCCTTGCATATGAGCGCGGCGCCACATTACGGGGAGTTATTCCCCGTCATCACATCACCACGCGTCATATTCACTCATTCACATACTGTTCCCGTGTTCTCTCCTCGGCGCGTAATCTACTGCCGAGCCTCGCAAAGCAGCTCCCCCTGTAAATTAAATCCAAGAATAGACAATCAGCCGTTCACACATTTGATTTATTTCCTCTCTGGCTTCCTTCCAGGTTAAGGCCAGGCTGTCCACAGCTGCTCTAGATCCGCAGGTAACAAAGCCAGACTCGCATGCACTCGATTTATGCCTCCTTCAGTGTGCAGTAAAACCTTTCCTCTTCACTAACAGCGAGCATCAGCCAGCAGATGTGTACAGTAAGTGCAATGAGAGCCATCACCAGGGTTATAACCCCATAACCACCAATTTCACCACAAGTAGTGCTCAGGCTGCAAAAATGATTCAAATGAAACATGTGAAGTCAGACATTTCACAGAAAATCGGTTGGAGCTTCCAGATGCTGGTGCTGGTGGTGTATTTCCTCCCAGAGGAAAAGGTCATAACTCACTGATCAATAGGTCACTGAGGAGCTTGGCTCTGATTAAGAAGACGTTCCATGTTTATTAAAGCCTTGTCAGAGTTTACTTGGCTCATCGTTTCACCTCTGTTGGTATCTGCGCACATCTATGACCTTAACTGCGCAAATATGCCTTTTGTTAAGCAGAAAAACAGACTAGTACAGTAACATTTGCTGCAACAGAGAGAACGGAAAATAGCTGTTATTTCTTTTTAGAAGAGGAATTCAAAGATGTTTGACATCATCAAGGCCAATGCAGCAAAATCCACATCAATAGATTTTACCTTGATGTCAGTTCTTTCTTTTTTTTTTCCTTTTTCAAACTCACCAAACATTCTCGCAATAGCTAGGCTCAAATCCCAGCTTATTTGTTGCCTGCTGTTTTATTATCACCAGTCAGGGGTGAGAAGGAATGGGCAGATTGTTCAAGGCTACCCACCCATCATCGAAGAGCGAAAGGAAGAGGAGGAGGACGAGGAGGAGGAGCGGCCCGTGTCTTTGGAACAGAACCGGGGCGTGAGGCACAGCGAGAAGTCTCCGCTGAGGCGACCCGGTGAGAAATTCATGGGACAGAGCTCCAGAAGGTCTCAGGGGAAGATCCAGGAAATGACCCTCAGCACTTTAGACCCTTCCAGCCTCAGTTCAAGGTGAGTTGGATCTCTGGTACTCGCATCTGTTTGGATCGTTACCTAATTATGATCGATCTTTATGAACCTTCTGTGCATGAACAGCTGCCCGCAGCAAGTTTAAAATGGTTATTTACCTCAAAGTAGAATATTTTGTTAGCTGTTGTGAGTGAAAGCCGGTGAAGAACTGTTCTTGTGGAAGGAGCTGCTCATGGTCTGCAGCTTTCCTGCCTAATCTGTGAAGCATGGCGTTATTGCATGGGCATGCATGGCTGCCGAGGAAGCCTGATGGATGAATGAGCTCTGAAGCTACACACGTCCAACCTCACCGGAGCTCTACGTCGGGTAGAGAGGAGTTCAAGATTCGTAGGCTCGAGGCAAGATGGTGGAATATTCTTGCAATGGTCAAGCAGCCACTTCAGCACGATGACGCGGATGTCACTCGCTGAAGCTGAACGCCTCCAAGACTGAGCAGGAAGCGAAGACAGCTGCAGTGAAAGCAGCATCTGGTCCATAGGTTCCAGGCTTCAGGCAGTGATGGACCGCGAAGCCACTGCAACCACATTTACAGAATGACACGTCATATACGATTATATCACTTTGTCTAATTGCTTTTTTTAAGTCAGTGAAATGGAGTATGTGTATAAAAACACTTAATTATCAGTAAAAGTACAACAAAGCCTTCAATTCAATCTGTCACTTTCTGCACTGGTTGACTCAGTTTCAAAACCACTGTTAAAAATAAAGCCTAAATGTATATCAGAGTATTAATTCTCCCACTTCCTCTGCAGGATAGTGGATGGGACTGAAGACAGCGAGGGGATGGAGACGTTCTCCTACACACACAGTCGCCCCATCAAAGAACCAACCAGTGCCTCGGCGTCGGCCACAGGTCCTGACACAAATTCACATCCACATCCTGGGTTGTGATACACTGTTGCAAACAACTCCCTGTGATGCTATGTAACGAAGGCTGCCTCCTCCCTCAGAGCCTCCAGAGTCGACGCGCACCCCAATACCGGGTGCGGGCTTTAAAGCAGTGGAGTAATTTGTTACTTGCTAATTTTGTGTCCCAGATATGCTGCAGATCAGCACGGCAGAGCTAGCAGCGAAAGCGGAAGAGACCAGGGGACAACTGAGACACCTCGACCAGCAGGTGGGGTGTGTGTGTGTGTGTGTGTGTGTGTGTGTGTGTGTGTGTGTGTGTGTGTGTGTGTGTGTGTGTGTGTGTGTGTGTGTACTTGTACTTGTACTTGTGTCTAACTGAGGACCAAAAATGTATTTTCCTACCAAATTGAGGACATTTTGGCTGGTCCTCACTTCTTTGAAGGCCTGTTTGAGGGGTGACATGTGAAGGGTTAGACATCTGCCTTCAGTTGTGATGGTGTGTGTGTCAGGCTGTTTCCTGTGGAGTTGATCGGCTGTTGGCTTCATTGACATTAAACCTGTAGCAGGTGATGGGGACAGTTTGCTTCCTCCTGCTAAGCCTTAGGACGTAACCTGGATGAATACACAGACCGTGAGACGCGTCTGTCGTCCTGGTGTTCTGACAGGAACTCTCCCAGCGTGGCCTTTCTGTCTGCTAATTCTCACTTGGATCTGTCCGCACCGATCACCATAGGGGACGGGAGCAAGGCACACAAACAGGAATGACAGGCGGGAGCAGCGTGTGACACCAGACACACACAGGTTGCACCAAAATGCATTAAACAGGGCTCGTTTTCCTTTGCGCCAGCATTAGGCCATTTACTCATCCCTCAGTCTGCAGCAGCATCACCCCCCCCACACACACACACACACCTCCTGCCTTTGCTTCAGCAGCTAAAAGGTCAGGTTTAAAAAAATGCAGTAATTAACAGCAATTGCACCAATTATTTAATCAAAATCAAACAGCAAGTGTCTTTCGAGGGCTCCTGGTCTGGGTGCAGTTTCCTCTTTTTGTTTGTCTCGTTTTATAAGCGACAGCCGTTCTGAGGAGCAAAGCAAACACTTCATGTGAAAGTGGGCTTAAAAAGATTAATGCCACTGCTGATTCTCATACGGCTCTCACTACGAAGGCGGCCGACGCTGCAAACAAACGTGAACCAGTCCTATCTGGACTCGGGTTCTGGTGGTCCGGCTCCACCCAGTAAGCGTTTGATTTTGTTGCTCCGGAACGTTGGACTTCCTCACATTGCTCATTGTGAGAGGAGACTACAAACCAACTTCCAACTAATTCAATAGGATCTTGGTACCAACACAAAGCAACTATTGACTTGCAAAGATTCAGTGTTTGTTTGTTTGTTTGTTTGTTTGCTCGCTTGCTTGTGATCGGCACCTGAAACTGGGTCCGGGTCTGTTCCCGAATGCGGCTCCTCTGGGGCCCGTGCCCGTGGTGGGAGCACTGGAATCATGTTGACAGCGTGTCAGATTGGACCGTCCTGTGGCTTCTATTTTTATCAGAGCCCGAGATCAGACCCGGGCTTTCATCAGCCGCTCCAGAGAGAGAGGCAGCGAGAACGCGAGATGGGAGAACCCTAATAGCGGAGACTGGCAATTTTCCTAAAAGAACGGGCACGGCAGATTACAGTCACGCGGTGTGAATGACCAGGAACATCCCAGACGTGACGGACTGTGATGGAACGTGCATTAGCGCTGTTACCTGAAGTAGGACGCAGACGAGCGGGAGCTCCCAGCCTCATTTTGTCTGGCGATATATTTATGCACTCAGCCTGATCACTTCTTGACATCTCCACACAGCAACTGGAGCACTTCCCACCTGGAGGTGCGTGTCCTGCTGGGGGCTGATGCGCACAGCGTAGCGCTGATGTGCATGATTAGCCTGATGAATGGTCACGAGTGCTTTGACTGGCAGGAGCAGATGGCACGTGGGCGGGGCTCCGTGGACAGCTAATCAGCGCGTAATGCCCAACGATAGCGGCACGGCGTTGCCAAGGAGATTGTTTTTTGTTGTTACGACGGTGAAACGTGCATCTTTTGAGCTTGAACGTGCTGTGATTGTGTTCTGCAGGTGAGCACGCTGGGAAGGGAAGTCGCCGACCTCGGTCAAGTCATGAAGCGGATGGCTCAGATCCTGGAGAGCCTCATGTCGGCGGCGCAGCCACCCGCCGTGGTGTGCCCCGCCCACTCCCCGGCTCACCGCGCCTACCTGTCCCCCTCCCTCCGCCCGCGCTCCCACCCGTCGCCTTCCTCCGCTCAGGGTGCCTCCCTCCACACGCTGCTGCCCTCCCCCGCCGCCGCCCCCCGGGCCCACGTGGACTCTCTGCTACACAGACCCCTGGACCCCCGCCCGGGGCCCTTCCCCGGCTCAGCTCCGCCTTCCAGCCCCAACTCTCCAGCCCCTCGTTTACGGCCCCATGTTCTGTCGCCGCCGTGGTCGTCTCCCGCCGTCAGATCGAGGCCACACAGCTCTCCTCCGCAGGACGGGGGCAGCGACGGCCCTCATCAGAGCTCCAGCTGTTCGCCTCAGTCGCAGCCTGGGCGACCGAATCCCAACCCAGACCAGAGCTTGTAGCAACCTTTCAATTTGAACTTTCCAGGACTCTGAACTTTTTCAGGGTCCCTTTTTGGAGAATCTTGAACTTAGGGTCAAACCTATCAACTGGAGTCCCCATTATGTTACTGGAGGACATTTTGCAGGGACACAACTCAGATTCCTTCTGTTTTGTTTCCTTTTGTTGCACGTGTTTTTACGAAAAACTGTTGCATGAAAGTACAAAGGGAACTGGTGCATTAGCCGAACCTATAGAAATGTAGTGCTGTTGGACACGGCAGAGAGAGGTGGAGGTTCGGGGGCAGCTCTCCCCTCGGCCCTAACACTGAGGTAGAGCAGCGATGGAGGACACGTGGGGCGGGAGGCGAGGAGCGCCTCTCTGGCTCCCGGCTGCACACAGCTTCCACTGGTGCACGGCTGGTTGGACTGGGAGCGAGGGCTGGTGGGAGAGGACGAGGACGGGACATATTGTGCTCTTTACCGCCACCCCTCAGGGAAGAGGGCGAGCGAGAGGAGCTGGTTGTGGAGGTGGTGGTGGGGGGGGGGCAGGGGGTTGTTATGCCTCAGGCAGCACAGCCCCTGCTGTTGTCTGTCACACCGAGCACAGGGACTCCTTCTCTGTTTTCTTTTCCCCTTCCCCTCCATGCATACTGTACCTCTCTCTCTCTCTCTCTCTCTCTCTCTTTCTTTCTCTCTCTCTCTCTCTCTCTCTCTCTTCCTCTCTCCCTCTCTCTCTTTCTCTCCCTCTGTCTCTCTCTCTCTCCCCCTCTGCATGCCTTTCTGAGCCTTCTGAGTAGTGCCTGTAGACACACATTAACATGCTGCATGTCACCCTGTGGAAATCCAGCTTGCCATTTATATATCTATTTAAAGGAAACAAGGTTCGCTCTTTTATTAGCTGAACCTGGCATTTACTGATGCATATTTATCGAACTCGGGTTCAGTTTTAAAGGAGAATTAGGCACAAGGTAATCGCCCCTGTTGTGAAGTTGCCTGGAGCAAACCACCAATGCAAAATTGGCCCGTGATCCAGACGCACGCCCATTGTCACCCAGGGTTACCGACTCTGGAGATCCATTATCTCAGCTTTTCAGAGTGAACGCAATATTCCCACTTAAAAGCACAATAGGGACTTAAAGACGCTTTTATATTTCTATGAATGTATCGATGCTAAAGATGTATTTTTTTACCTCAAAGAGAGTCGAGTGCGTGAAGGTAAGAAATGATGCTACTGTGCTGTTCGCTGGTGCCAGCCAATGCAATCCTACACCAGGTCAAAGGTCACAACTCTGCCCGACAGGTCAACTGCCGTCTATCAAATTCACGTCGTTTGCAAATGGAATGTACTGTAATCAAAATCTTTTTTTTCCCTTAACATTTTGATATTTATTAGATACAAAAACTGTTATGCTAATAAACTACAAATATGACTGTTACCTGCTGACGCTGTGTTTATTCATAAACATTAACCAAAGCTCAGCTCCGGGAAATCCTCATGTTGTCCGTCGCTCATCTGAACCGCTTCAGCCTGAACAGATCGCTGATCTATCCGGACTGCAGGTCTTTTTGTATAGAGAGTAGGGTGTGTGGTGTTCAAGCAGTCAAAATAAAAGACGATAAAATAAAAAATGTAATCAGCTGCCTGTTGGGCAGCAGTGATGCATCATCTGTGACATGCTGTCACTGACATCAGCTGGATCGTGACTGGACTCTGTCCACGCTTACACTTACCATCTATCCCAGCGACACACAGCAAACGCACAACGACTAGTCCTGCTCCCCGTCAGGTCACACTGTGGTTAAAATAGCAGAGCGGCCCCCATTTGTTTAGCGTAAACGTGTGTCCCTGTTGTTGACTGGTTCTCGCAGGGAAGCGACTTGTGTTCGATCATCTCCGCATTTAGCTCTCATCTCTGAGCGCTTCTTCTCCTCCACCTGCTGGAACGCTCATCTCCCATTCACTTTGCCTGTCATTAGCGAGGCCCTTCGCACTCTTTGCTTTCTTCCTCCTCACCACTTACCGGGTTTCGATTAAACTTGGCTCTCACTGTGACTAAAAAGCAGCAAATGATTTCGAAAAGAGGAGGAACGCGCAGTGATTTGATACGTGGGCGTTCGTGTTTACACTTAACATACACTTAACTCTGTATTTCACACTGGCTCGTTTGCTGCGCGCCTGTGTATGTTTAATCCACTCCGTTCACTTTGTTTGATGATGGCCCTGACCCAAATACCGCGACTATTCATCTCTGTCCCCTCTTCCCGCGCGAACGTGCACGCGAAGGCGCTTGCGTGCACTCTTCCATTCAAATGAGCACTTTATCTCAGAGAAAAGAGCTTCTTCATTTGTTCCTCGTCCCAGATTTCAGCAGAGAAAAACACTGTGTCCATGCAGGTGAGAGCTCCTCTCTTAGGTAAAAGAAGGACATACAGTACCACAGCACGGTTTTCATCACAAACTGTATGTGTATCTAGACCAACCAACTCTGTGGCGTGACTGACTCTACTGAATATTAACAGGCCTGTGAATGTAGTGAGGTCAAAAACATAACGTGCAGCAGCTTAGCATAGTGCCATGTGAGCAAAATAGCATCATCATTGTATAATAATTGAACCTTTATTGATCCCATCAGTGCAGGAAATGTATGGTGGTTGGTGTCTTGCTCAAGGGCACACCTGGTGCCAGAGGCAGGGATACAGTATGTGATGGAGACGTGTGCCGAACTCCTCCAGTTTCCATTCAGCTCCTATGTCGCCGCGCCCGTTTGCTTGTATAGCACACGAACACATCAGAATGAGGAAATCTCTCCTCGCTGGGACTTCACGTTCGTCTGCATTTGCATCGGTGTGAAACAGGATGGGAGGGGAGAGACGCTCGCAGGACACGGTGTGGGTTTGATAAATGAGTCTGGGCCGCTGGTACAAGCGGTGCTGGTGGTGGTGGTGGTGGGGGGGGTGGACAATGTGCATGACAGAGGTAGAGATTAATAGCAGCCTCTTCTCTTGGAGGTGTACGTCTGCGTCCTGTCCATCAAGCACTGGAAACTGGAGGAGCTGCTAAATTACCTCCTTTGTTGCTCACCTGTCAGACGGTCGTCTGGCATTTTAAACAGTAGATGGGAGCATCAGCACCAGGCAGACCTTTGGGTAAATAGTTGTCTCGCCTGGAAAAGTCTGGACTTAAATGTTCAGGAGACGACAGGAATCATTTCTCTGTCTCCGTGAACATCTGGCAGCTTTTACACAGCACATCATGTTCCTGCGCGCTTTGTTTCGTGGTGACGTGCGTTCCTTTGGATAACTACTGTAACCAACGGTTGTTTTATTCCAGCACTCGGCTCTGCTTCAGACTCTGTTTGTTGGTTCCTCACATTTAACTGAACAGATGTCACTGGAAATAGAATGAGGACAATCTCTTTTTTGTTCTCCATCATACCCATGTACTTATTGCTAATCATTACTATAGCTATAATGTGATGCATGGCACCAAATGAGAGTCAGTGAAAATAACGAAGGGTTTTATGATTTTATGACATGTTTAAAGATTGAGAGATTTTTTTTCTGTTCGAAAACTGTACTATTATTTTGCACAGTGAGCGTCCTTGAGTCCCTAAAAGGGAACGTGACCGCAGCGCAGCGTGTTGTGCACGAGTCGCTTCAGTCGTCGCTTTTGAAAGAATTCTAATTCAGTTGTGAGTGAGTGAGAACAGACCTTCAGGTGTGTTTATGAATCCATAAAAACGTTATTTATTTATTCATTTTGCAGAAGAGCTCATGTTACAGTATTAAATGGCTGTTTGACATGTGCACTGTCATTTACCTAAAGCACAAAGACGCTCAGATCAGGGACAGTTTCATTATCTGTAACATTTTGTATATAATGAGGGTGTTTCGTTTTTTTCAGGACAGCAATTCGCAATGAAGGAGCGGTTGAACGGTGTTTGGTGTTTTACAGGCACAAGGGTGTTATTGAAACGCTGCCTCAGACTTTCAAGAGTCTTTATAAAGTGTCGTTGTCACCGGCAACTTTCTAAATGAGACGCTCAAAAACCGCTTTTTTGCCTCTCACCTTAATTACTGCTGCAAGCGACGGTTTTGTCACATTTTATTGCACTTAATCTTTGCTGGGCGGCGGCGCCGGGTCCCGAGGCCCATCCTCGCCGAGCTAATTGCACAAAAAGCACATTATGAATCTCTGGAAACAACCGCGTCTGTGTAAAGAAGACCCGAGGCTCTTTGAGGTGCACGAAGTGAGTGGAGCCACCACCGTTCGGGGGGAGAAATGGGCCCATGGATCTTCATAAAGGGGCCACAGCTCACTGCATCACGGCCTCTCACATCCATCTGAGTCACGCTGGGTCCTCGGGAAGATGTGTGATGCTGCATGTGAGCTGGAGAAACAACAGTAGCGTCTATGGGCGTTAGCCATATTCACCGCACGCCCTTCAGCACCAAGATGGAGGACGGGAAGAAGGGCAGGAAAAGGTCAGAGCCGGCGAGAGAGAAGCAGGACAGTGTCACGACGGGAGGGAGAGGAGCAGAGGAACGAGGATCAGAGAGAACATGTCACACAGACCGATTTATAGTGAATGGAAAGGGGAGAAAACTGGAGGAATTACAAAACGCAGGGATGGAAAGAGATCAAGTTACACAGTGTAGAAGCTCCAACGCTGTTTTTAGTCTATATCTGCAAACTCTAAAGCACATGTTCTAGAAGGAGATGTTGTATTCTGCCGAGGGCGGTGGGTTCCAGCATGTGCTCACTTAAAGGCGTATTGCTGGGAGACGCGACCGGGAGCGCGCTGAGCAACTGTTACTCCTGTAGGCGGCGTAGCCGATCCTCTGACGGGACCCTTTCACGCGCGTCAGCCATTTAAGGCGACAGCAGAGATCCCCGGCGCCTTCTGGGATTTAAGTCGTTTACCAGCAGCAACTCATTTTTTTTTTTTCTACCAAGTTCCACATGGGTTCTCGCACTCGGGTGGTGCAGATTTCTATTTGCACAGAGCCAACTATCTGCTGATCTGTGTCCAGACTGTTCCATTATGGAGTCAGCACCGATGTCAGTGCCTGGAATCTAATAAAGCAAAATGACGAGTGTCAGTCCAGCAATTAATGCAAAAGATAAAAAAAATTAGTAAGGCTAAGTATTTTAACACTTGCTTAATATTGGCTGGAATTCTGGATGATATGATTTGATAGACATGTTGCCTTTAGGTCTTCGACTCATGCCTCCAAGCTGCAGACATATCAGATGCCTGCTTTTATTAACGAGGTGTCATGTACCTAACGGAGCCTCCCGCACCATGCTAACTATCTGACAGTAACTAGCATTCAGGACCCGGGGGCAAGCGCTCAGTCACAGGACGAGCACAAGGTCGTCACCCTGGCGGTTTCTGTCCCAATGTGAAACTCAACATGTTGAAAAAAATAAACAAATCATAAAGATTCTACAGGTTTGACAGTGGAGGCCTCAGATTGTGAAGGCAGGTGGCGCCCTCTGCTGTTGACGGCTGATAAGTCACACGCTGGACAGGCTGCCAGTCATCACAGGGCCACATACTGTAGGCAGACGACCATTCGCACTCTCACCTCATTTACAGTCTCCAGTCAACTGGTCTGAGCGTCTTTGGCCGCAACCCAAACATGCCCTTTTGATACATATCCTACATTATGACTGGAAGAACTGTTATGAGTTAACGATGACCAAAATCTCATTTTCTTGTAGAGGATTCAATCTATTATACAGGAATATACACTGATCTGTTTCTTCACTACAATAAATTCTATTTGCAATCCTTAAAACAGGAACAGCTCGTTATGAAGTAAACATATCGACGCATCACTATGCATAGAACATACAGTACTGCACGGAGGGGTCCCGTGTTGCAAGTCCACCACTAGGGGGCGGTGTTCATGCGCCTCTGGGCGCCACCAGCTGCTCAAAGTGCCACTGCTGCCGGGGGTGATGGGTGCAGGGCCGTAGGTAGAGCCCCCCTCCGTCCGTCGCAGCCTCCACACACAGCTGGGACTGCTGGTGAACGAGCTGGCCGCTGAGCTGCAGCACAGAACGGAGCGTCAGCATGCCGTTGGCTCTGTGGCTCACAAATACTTAGGCCTGTTTCTTGCCTTTTGGAACTTCCACTGGAGTCGGCCGGCGGTGGGCCGCTGGCTGGGGCAGGGGGACAGCAGCACCCTCTCCGCCCGGGCATCCAGACACAGGGCGCCCATTGGGCCCCATCGCACCTCGCCCTCCAGGTTGAGTTCACAGTGCTGCGGGAGAAACGCAGCCCGTGAATCGCCCGCTCCTCCTCTGCTGTGACCCCCCACCGGCCTCCCGTTACCTGGCTGCCCGTCCCGCTGCACGGCGCCACGGTCACGGCTCCACCCCGCAGCCCCCGCCCCCGCGGGTGGTCTGCACAGCTGCCCGTGGCCACGTTGTACAGCTTCACGCAGGCACAAATGCAACACATCACAGTGTGAGTCTGTCCTAGGGGAGCGGGGAGTGTGTGTGTGTGTGTGTGTGTGTGTGTGTGTGCAGTACCTCGCCCGACAGCCCAGGTCTGTCCTGGGGGATGTAGAGCTGTGGATACACCGTCGTCAGGTACCAGCGGAAGTTCCTACAGCCCAGACTCCTCTTGAGCCGCAGACGCTTTGAGATGTTGGGACTCTCCGACTGCACAACGCACATTTATGGGACTAATATTCACCGTGTCCGCTCCACACACACGCACACACACACACACACGCACCTGCCGGAGGAAATGGGCGAAGGTGTCTCTGCGGTAGAAGATCTTCTTGTACGCGTCCATCCAGGTGTCGGCGAGGCGGATCTTGTTCCTCTGGAGCAGCTCCTGGTCCGGGAAGCTGTACGACAGGTGGTAGTGGTTTAAGTGGGCCACGCGAGAGCAGGGCACCACCTCCATGGAGCCCCCACAGCACCACACCTGGGACAGGCAAAAAAAAGCACACACATGAACTCTGTCACATAGTTTAAGTTACATAAATACTAAAAATCTGATTTGATCCGTTGGACCTTATTTGTGATTGAATTGTTCCAATGACTACACGTGTTGACTGAGCTGAGCTATTTCATAACCTTCCCTTCCTTTGTCAGCTGGACAAAACCTTCCTAGACCCGAATGCATTGTTTGCAAAAGGCATCAGGTCCCAGCACAGTGCTCCTGAAGCCCAAACAGAAGGCGACCCAGACTCTGAGCCACAGGAACCTTATGCTGCTTCAGAGGAAGAGCCCAGACAATCTGTTATCTCCTTATCCTGTGTGAGCACCTGAATTAAAGGATTTGGATGAAAGGGCGCTAATAAAGTTGTTGTTGTTTTTTTATCTTACCCTAATTGAAAGTTCAATTTGCTCTGTCCCCCACAGTAGCATCCCAGGGTCGTAGGATCCCACACTTTGGAAAAAATGTCTGTCAATGGCCACAACTTCACCTCCTAAGACTGGGCTCCTGCCAGAGACGAAGGCAAGAACGGAAATAAATTAGTGCCAGAGAAGGTTTATGCACATAATAAACATCAACAAATATAGACCCACGGTAGAGGTTTATCATCCGTGTTTGGCTGATGAGAGTTCGATTCCCAATAGAAGTTGAGTTTCCAGTCGAACACTCCCCGGACCGGCCACTGGGTGGCGTTGTACTGGAAGCTCTGCCAGTCTATCACGTCTATGATCGGAGACACCACTCTGGTCCTGCACATAGACAACATTCACATAAAGAGACATTTTACTGTGACGGGAGTTTTACTTTTAGAGTGATTCAAATAAAGTTAGTGAATAAAGTCAAAATGTGGTTCTAGCAATAAAAGATGGCAGCAGTTTCTTGGGTTTGTGCGTTGTCCTTTTTTTAAAAATTGTTCCTGTTTATGTTGATTTTGTTGTTAAAGAAGACGTGTTACGTGTTGCTCGGGGAAAATCAAATGGAACAGATTAAAACGGGGGAAAGGGTCAAACATGTGGCTGAAGGAGCGGAATGGCTCCAGATTCCAGGCAGGAGAGCTCAGCCTAATTATCTAGTCTAATTAGAGCCACGCTGCAGGCGGCCCGAGACACGAGGCTGGAGCCGAATCATGAGAGTCGGGCACGCGCACCTCTGCTTTCATGTTATTTCCCTTTACAAATGATGCTGTGACTTCAGTCCAATACCTGTCCTGGGCCACCCTCTCCAGCAGCGGTTCCAGCCAGCCTCTCTGACACTCACAGTGGGAGTCCATAAACACCAGCACCTCCCCAGCCGCCCGGGCAGCGCCCACAGAACGGCACCCCGCAACACCGAGGCGCTTGGTGTTGCGAATCAAGCGCACCCCGTCCAAATGGGCCACATACTCGCCCAGAACGCTCTTTAAGTGACCTGGAAGGTGCACGGACACAAAGGGGAGTTCAGCGTGGCGTCAAAGCGGACGGGTATGCTGTGTGTGTGTGTGTGGGGGGGGGGGGGGGGGGGGGGGGGGGGGGTACCGTGCTGGCTCAGGTCGTCCACCAACAGAACCTCCTGCAGGTACCGTCTGGGCGCGGTGTCCAGGACGCTGTGCACCGTGCGCAGCAGCGTGGACCAGGCTTCGTCGTGGAAGCAGATCACGACACTGGCCGACGGCAGCGACTCGCTGTATTGCTCCTCGAAGCACCTGTTAAAAGGCGGAAACGTGAGCGCTGTGTTTCAAAGTGGGGTCCGCCGTGCGCTTTGGCCGCACTTACCCAGGATGACGCGTCTCCGGCAGCCTGCGGCGCACAGAGATGCCCTCGCTAAGCGCCTCGTTGAAGCCGTACTTGTGCGCTGCGGCCAGCTCCGCGTCCTCCCCCAGCGCCTCCACGTGCGCCCGGCGCGCTCCGCCCGTGCCACCGTGCGCCACGGGCGCCGGAGCGTCCGCGTCCTTATTGGCGCCCGGCAGGAGCACCTTGTACGTCCCCTTCTTCTGCGGAGGAGTCCTGCTGCCTTGCGAGGACTGCACCACCAACAGCTGGTCCTCCTGCAGAGACTTCAGAGGAGCCGCATCGGCGCCGAGCTCCAAGGCGGGGTCGCGCGGGTCCACGATGAGCTCCAGGTCCGGTGGTCTGAGGACCCGCCGGAGGGCGCCGCCCGGTGCTGGAGCTTTCTGATACCCGTGGCTTCTGTCTCGGCTAAAGAAGCCGGAGAGCGCCAGTGTGACCAGGGCGAAGCCGAGGAGCAGCAGCCAGAGACAGAGCATCCTCCGCCGGGCCGCGGTGCTTCTGCCCCGCAGCCTCATGCCGGAGCGCGCGGAGGAGAGGACGGGCTCAAAAACTGCCCCTGCGCGTCGGTGGATCCTTCCTCGTCATGTTCCACCAGCGTCTCACGGCTCATCCAACAAGCCGCGCATGTTCTCCGGCCGTTGGTGGAGGACAGAGCAGACATACAAGTGTCAACAAAACCGGGACAAAGCTCAAACTTGTAGCTGGTGGAGGTGCGCTCTCCCTCCGCGGTCCTAGAGCCTGCGTAAACGTGTGCCCGTGCACTTTAGCGCAGGACGCACCTGATCCACGGACCTGCCCTCAATCCGTTCTCACAGTCACCTCATTTATTCATATTCTAAAAGGATTCCGACAACTTGTCAACATCCTCCGACTGCGCGTTGCTCAAATGATGCTGTTCACAGATTTTGCATGTCTGCGCGCAGGAATCCGTCCAAGTTGAATAAAAAAAATGCCTCCGGTCTATTTCCAAACTTTTCTTTTACAAGCGCAGCCCGTCGCGAATGAAGCCGCGCTGCAGTGGAACGGGACAGTGCTCTTTCATACGCTCATAAATTTGTTTCCTCCGGTTTGAGCGTGAGACGGTCGTTCTGGTGCAGACGTCTCCCCGGTGCGTCACACATCAAAGATGCGCTCTCCGGCCAGCTGGCGGCGAGCCCCGCGGTCCCATGACCGTCTGTCGGTGCCGGGAAGCGGGGCGATCGCAGCTTGTATCGCCGCGGATCCTCCGCGGATCTTGGCAGACGAGGCTGCTGTTTTCAGCTGGATGGAGACGAAAAATCTCACTCTCGCTTCTTTTTTGGTTTACTTGAAGAGCTAACAGTCTTGGGGATATTTTATTACCTTGTTGTAGCCAGACAGTGAAACTAAACTGCAGCAGTCTATAGGAAACGCTCATATTTTTCTGTTTGGGCCTCTTGGTGATATTTTAAACAATGTCACCACATCACAAAGACCTGACCTGCTCTTGTGTGTTTACTTCAGCTGCGAGGCTTCCAGACCTCCTCCCTGCTATTGGTGGAGTGTCTGGCTGTCTGTCTGAGGTGGGGTGGGCTTAGCGGGTCCCGGCCCTCTCCCCACTGTAAAACAAAGGCGCTTTGCTCAGGATGACAGGGCAGAATGGCTTCTCATCATCATGATTACAGCATACAGAGGAGGAGGAGGGCCTCAGGAGACTGATTGAGTAGTTGAAAGGGCAATGGGAGGGGGTGAAAGAGAGGCAAGGCGCTGGAAATGAAAGGCAACATGAAAGATCAGAGGGGTGAAGGAAGCAGTCAGAACCAGAAGTGACCAGCTCCCAGCGCTCGTCTCTTTGTGGGAACTCGTTTATAAGCCTCTGAGTTTGAAGAGGAATAAAGGTCTTCATGTGTCTCCAGTGCAGCGCGGAGAACACTCCCACATGTTCCATCCTGCAGCCAAAACACACACTGAATTGAAGTTTTCCACTGCCAGCACATTTACAGAAACACACACACACACACACACACACGCACGCACACGCACTAAAGGAATATGAACACAAAAATATGCAGAGAAAGAGAGGGAGAAGGTCCGGGATTCGGTTCGCACTCAGGAATGTATACATGAATGTTCCACTGAGTGTCCAAAAGACAGAGCTGTAAAAGAAGACAACACGACAAGGACTCACACACACACACACAGAGGGAGACAATAAAAAAAATTGGCTGCACACTGCATTTCTGGATTGTTGCTCATTATTCATATTTCTGTCCTTCAACAAGTGCGTGTGGCACACACACACACACACACACACACACACACACACACACACACACACACACACACACACACACACACACACACACACACACACACCTCTTATGTTCATGTCCTGCCTAACACCAAGCCTAAACCATAATCACTGCTTGGCTGATTTTGAGCCCAACTTAAACCCAAACTTAACCTCAGAGTAACTTGAGACTCTGGGATCATCACAGCGAGAATCTCTAGAGATTTAAACCACAAACACATCCACACGTACATAAAAAGACACAGAGGTAGATGTTGAAACAACCTTTTTTTCTTTTACAAATTATTAACACATATCCAATACAGCCAAAGTAAATAAATGAAAAATCATCCAGGTTCTTAAATGTGAAAAATCACATTCAACTAACTTTATTTGCAGTTGGACGAAGCAGAACACACGCGTTATATAGTGGATCTATGAATTCAATAAACTCAGCAGGTGCTTATGCTTTGTGGGAGTTCAAGGTACTCGTCATAGTCGTTCAACAGTCCGAGGAGCTGCGGAGTGGTGCTGCCCTCTCGTGGACACGGATCGGTACTGACATTTATTTTTATTTATTTATTTATTTATTAAACTTACTTTCTGTTTACTAACGACTCGTAAAAGGCTCTTAATTTTCCACTCAGCAGCTGTGAAGTTCACCCATTTCCACACCTCGTCTCCATGGCTGACACACAGTCGTGATGAGAACCAGCTGTGATGCTGAGCTCCCGGTAGCCTTGTGTTACTTGGTTCCATAGGCTGCGCACCAGCTGACGGTGCGATGACCTATAAATGCATTGGAATGAATTTACTAGTGTGATGAAATCAGTCTTTATTAAAACACAAATATCACTGAAACACAGTCGATTCTTGATGTTTGTTGTGGTCCAGGGGCTTCGTTGTGACAGCAAAGCTTTGATTTCCAATATTCCGTTTTTAATTAGGGACTTTGAAGGCTTTTATCGTTCAGGTGTCGTCGCCTGTAGTCACGTGGGCTTCAGGCGCGCACAACGACTAGCGACTGACTCCAGGGATTCAGCATAAGCTTCTGGTTATTTGTAATACCGACGTATCCCACATCTTCTGTTTTTGAATATCACCGCTCAGTTATTATTCTCGTTCTTCTTTACTTGTTTCTCATCAAAAGTTCTTTATTTGTATTTAGCCTAAATGAGAAAACTGAATTATATTCAGTAAAATAGTGTTTTTAAACTGTATTTTTCCCATTTCGATATCACAGTTTCCCTCTGACGCAAACGTTCCCGTGGTTTTATGCGAAATAAAACCGTGTTCCACATGTCACTCTGCAGACCAGGAGTCCTTTGTGTTCAGTTCCTAAACTCCTCTTGTGACAGCAGGAGACCCGCTGTAACGACGCCGGTCACACGCCGGGTTGTGTCGCAAACGAACGCAACTGCGGGCATCACACCCTTTCCTCCTGCTTTTGCGCAGCCGCCGTGGCGCATCGCGCGCGGCCCTCGCACGCGTCTCACCGTGACACAGCTGAACGGCACGAACATCGGGAATAATGCGGTCATGTGTTGAGCTGCCACGCACGCGCGTTTACGGTTGTGAGGCGTCCAAACATCGCTACAACGAAAAGATAATTGACCACCGTGTAATAAATGTATTACTTCACTGTACTGATTTGCACAATTGACCACTGTTGCCTTTAGTGAAGCGTCATGTGAAATAGTCAAATGGGTTTTAAACGGTGACACAAAGTGAAATAGATTCATACGACGATTATTGGTGAACGATTTAAAACAGTCTTTATTTAAACTTGTAAAAGTTTCAGAGTAATAACAACATCTTTGATGAGAAAATCGGCAAAAATAAAACAGAAGACAAATTTGCCGTTTCCAATTAGAAATGTATTTTATTATTAAATACGTCACAAACGTTTTAATTGCCAAAGAATAATTTGAAACCGATTATTAAACCATCAACCAAACAACAACAAGACGTCAGCGTTCATAAATATAATGCAGCCTCATAGAATTGACTGTATAAAAATTAAATTCTTCAAAAAAGAAGAAACGAATAATGCGGGGCGCGCGCGAGGAACCGTGTCCTCTCATCTCTCATGAGTTTCCTGTTTCCAAGAAGCTAATGGGTGGTGAGATGCGCCCTGTTAGGACACATCACATGTCTGCGTGGCTCGGCCGCCCCAGATTTAATTACCGAACATCAGGACGGAGCGAGTCGAGGGCAGCTGGACGCGCAGACACACGGAGACGCGATCTGCGGCAGCGCAGCGGGGTTTGTGCGGAGACTTGGCCGTTTATAGGCACAGACCATCGATCACGGGCTTTTCCTGCTGAATAGTGGAAATGGAAGCCGAGCAATTCATTTTCCTCCTGGCTTTGACCTGCTCTGTTTATCAAGCCGATGGACAAACAAGTAAGTGATATTACTTTACGCGACTTGTCGACAAGTCTTGAGGCTCACAGCTGCACAGCGAGTCTAAAGTGGTTTGACTATTTAAATATTCATCATTGGCATCCGTCAGTGGAGCAGTGAGAACGTGCAAAATGAAATAAACTTTTAACCGATATTTAAATGATATATTTCTGACGTCAGCTCTCTGCTGTCACGGTCCCATGAGCTCAATTAAGGCGAGTGCAACGAATGACACCAGCCTAAAAACTGTAACAGCAGCTTCAACAACCAAGTAACAACATTCATCTGTCTCATTCATTTACAATAACGAATCTCAAATGCGTCCAGTGGCGCGGATTCGCCTCAGGTTCGTCGAACCATGAGCCCGTTCACACAGAGACGTTCCTGTGTGGACTCTTTCCTTTAATCAGATTACATGGACTGGGCGGAATGTGTTGTTCTTTACAGCTGAGAGACATTTGACAGGATGCAACAAATATTCCCTGAACCCCTTTCGCCTCCTGATTCACATAGGGACGGGGAAATAATCCATTTAAAACTCCACAATAGAGAAATGGAGAACAAAAATTAGATTATTCATTTTTATGTGTTCCAGGTATTTTCATTATTTTCCACAAGCAAAATGTAAACACCCATGATCCTGAAGTCCTAAGCCTCATCTCCTGTCTTTCTATGCAGCGTACGGTGACATGTTCTCCCACAAGCACGAGGTATCAGACCACTTTCATATTCCCTCAATCCCTGGCTGGGACCCTGACACCAACCACTGGGACGATTACCTCTACCCCCCAACAAACCCGAACCCAAAGCCGAAGGACCACGTGTATGGAATAGGTCAGTGGGGTCCGTCTTGTTCCGATGTGGCACCGTGTTTTGAATCCTTTACCTGAAACGTGCGCCCCTGCAGGCAAACCCAAGGTCCAGCTGACCAGCGACAGCCCCGCTCTGAACGGCTCCTCCATCACCTTCACGGCCAAGCTTGGCTACCCACAGTGTCAGAAGGTGGATCCGAACGGATACGTCGTCTGGGATCAGCACTGCATGGACGGTAGGAGCTGAAGCCAACGCGTCCCTGAACGTCACATCTCAAACACTATGAGTAAGGTCATGTTCAACGCTTGCTTTTGATTCCCTTTCCCCTGGTGTGAGCAGGACACGGGCAGGTCAACTCTGGCTACGTGTACAACTGGACCGCGTGGCTCGACGACTACGGCTTCGGAAAGTGTACAGACACGACCAAGTGCAACGTGTTCCCCGACGGGAAGCCGTTCCCTCTGAGCAGCGACTGGAGGCGCAAGAGCTACGTCTACGTGTGGCACACAATGGGTGAGACGCTGGACGGGTCCGCAGCTACATGCTAAATGCTAAATGAACGTCACGCCCCCCCGTGTTCGCAGGTCAGTACTACGAGACGTGCGACGGCTCCTCCTCCAGCGTGACCATCAACACCACCAACATGCCGCTGGGAGCCGAGATCATGGAGGTCATGGTTTACAGGAAGCACGAGCACCGGCAGTACACGCCCCTCACCACCGACGCCACCGTCTTCTACGTCACAGGTAGCGCTGAGCCTCACGTTCGCTTCACACCACCTCGCCCGACGAGCGACCCTAACCCGACTTCGCCGCCCCAGATAAGATCCCAGTGGCGGTGACCATCTTCCAGAAGGCCGCGCCCAAGCAGCCAGAGAACGTGTTCTACCGCGGCGAGGCCGTGCTGTTCAGCGTCCAGCTCCACGACCCCAGCGGCTACCTGAGCGCCGCCGCGTCCGTCGACTACCTGTGGGACTTCAGCGACGGCAACCGGCTGGTGACGCACCGGCCCGTGGCCGCGCACACCTTCGGCGCGCCGGGCGACGTGAGCGTGAGGCTGGTGGTGGAGGCGGCGTTCCCAGAGGAGTGCCCCCCGCCCGCTGCCACGACCGCCGGGACCCCCACGCCGGGCAGCACCGCGCGGCCGCCTCCCACGGGTAACGAGCCACGCCCACCGGGAGCACGATCACGCAAATGATATACGTGAGTGTTACATGTGCCTTCTCCCGCAGCGACATCTACCACCCCTGCTGCCACTGTGAAGGCGGAGACCACCCACGGTGAGGCCTGTGGACTCATGGGGCACCACCTGAATGCATCCACCTGCCGTTGAAGTGAGCCTAGACCTGTGCCGTTTGCTTTGTGACCCAGGACCCGCTAGCACCACCGCCACCGCCAGGCCCTTCCCCTCCACCGTTTCCGTGGCTACCACCTCAGGGCTGCCCGTCACAGAGTCGCTCCCGCCTGCTGTTGCCAGTGCGACTCCAGAGGCCAACGCCACCACCATGGCCCGACTCCGCAGCAGGCGATTCGCCGGCAACCAGTGCTTCCGCTACGTCTACGGCACCTTCACAAACAACATCACCATCATCGGTAGGTGGGAGCGCAGTCAGGACAGTCGACAACCCCATGTCTGAGGGGAAATACTCTTCCATGTCTGTACCTGTTGACAGAAGCGAAGCTCCCATTGAACAGCCAGCAAAGCAACCGCATCGTGGACGTGTCCGCCGCCAGAGAGAGCAGCATGGACGTCACCTTCCTGGTGAAGTGCCTGGGCAGGTAAGCGCCCCATCCACTCTGCTGGCCAGCGGTGACCTGTCGAAGGCCTCATTTGTTCCCCCCCCGACCTCCAGCGCCCCCCACCTCAGCCTGTACCATCGTGTCGGACCCCAACTGCACGGAGGTGAGCAGCATCATGTGCGACGACGTGTCCCCGTCGACGCAGTGCGAGGTGCGCCTCCGGAGGACGTTCCCGGAACCCGGCGTCTACTGCGTCAACATCACCCTGGAGGACCCCGGCAGCCTGGCGCTGGCCAGCACCACCGTCACCATCAAATCCCAGGACACGGGTGAGTTACGCGCCTGCAGCTGCCCGTCTCCAAGTCCAGTCATGAGATCACGTTCTGTCTTCCAGCCTCCAAGTCTCCCAACACGGCAGTGGTGGCGCTCTTCTCCAGCGCTGTGCTGGTCGTCGTCTTCGCTTTCGTCGGCTACCTGGTCTACAGGTGAGTATTCGTCACGACGATGGGCTTTTAAGCCGACCCGGCCCCTGCCTCAAATCCCTCTCCTCTGGCAGGCGCTACAGGGTCTACCGACCCATCCGCGGGACGCTGGTGGAGGACGCCGTCGGCCAGGCTCGGACCAGGGGCCCCATGGTTCGCCTGAAACAGGCCCTGTTCCCCGCCAGTGAGGAGAGCTGTCACCTGCTGACTGAGACTCGACCCCTGTAGGTCTCAGAGCTACAGAGTGTAAATCATCATTAGCATTTGGTTTGTTTAGCTGAGGCCCAGCAAGCGACTGATGCTCCAGTAGAGGACGTGGAGTAGGATGATTTATTAAAAATGCTGACAACCGCTGCTCTTTTCCATTTCAGCTTTGAGTAAAGTAGTTGCTAGGATATGAACTAGGTTCAGGTACTGACCTGAAATCAGCCATTTTGATCAAAAATGCTTTTCTGTACCACTTTTCCAAAACGCCTTAACCAGTACCCTCTGTTGTAACAAGATATAATAATGGTTTTCCTAACAGTGTATAATATTATAATAGCAGTGCTGAGATCAGTGAATTAAAAGGTGAAAATTTGGACGGACAAGATCACTTGTTTATAACCGACACCACTTCTAGTACAATCGTTTACCAATTTAAGATTCAGGGTCGAGCTGATCCACTACCTATACAGTATTTAACGCCAACAACCCAGGAAAAAAAAAGGAGCAGGTGAGTTGTTGATGCAAATTTTGCAGCCTTGTGTGATTTACCCTCTTAATTCATCTAGTCCCTAACCAGTTGAATGGAATCTGGTTAGGACTAGGGTTAAGGTCTCAAAACTGGGTTTAGATATACAAATATTTGTTCCTCGGCAACAGCTAAAACCGCAAAAGCCCAGGTTACACAAAGCAAACAGCATGGAATGCTCCGGCACAGAGTTTGAGGCATGTTCTGGGACAATAATACTACTAACACGAATTTGCTTTGTGATGTTAATTGGTCATGGGAAATATGAAGGGCGCAGAAGAAAAACAAACCTCATGGTTTTTGTTTTGTTTTTTTTAATTCAGAGGCATCTGACAAGTGGAGCTGTGTGTGAGGGAGGTGAAGGGGCACAAGCATGGTTGCAGAGGGGGAGGAGGGAATATCATGCTGAAGTTAAGACAACTTTTCCAAAAATCCCAGACCCTCAAATCTGTTCCATACCAAGTTGATGATACACAGCCAGGAAAAGCTAACAAAGAAAATAGCTACCAAATCAGCGACTGTAATGTCTGTGAAAGACAAAAAGAGAAAATAAGACAGGACTTTTCTATTTTGAGTCTTACAAATCAAACAAAAAAAGGCAGGCCCTTTTATTTTTAAAAACCGTATTTTCTCATTTTCACTACTAAATGCAAAATTAAACACTTGATTTGACCTTTTTCCACAAAAAAACCCCAAGCAAAAAGTTCAAATACACGTAAGTCACACCACCAAAAATAGAAAGCAGGAAGAATTGTTTGAGGATTTCCGTTAAGCCAAAAATGTTCTATATAAACCAGTGTCAAAAAAATTTTTTTGATCATTTAATTTGTCTTCCTAAGACAATGTGATTTTAAAGTTCTCAATCATGTGTGGGCAAGCACAGAGAAGCGGAAAGGGGGGGGGGGGGGGGGGGGGGGGTAATTTCTAACAAATAGAAGAATGCCTCTACTTCAAATAAGTGTCTAAAGAGGTAGATCAAAACAAACTGCGGCGGAGAGAGGGAGGGTGGGGTGCAGAGGGGTTTTTGCAGGAAGCGGGGGGACAGGAGGTGTCGGGGGGGACGACGACTAAGTATCACTTGTGCCCCTCAGTTCAGCGCGATGTCAGGATGGCACGCATGTACAGAAGTGTTCGGGGGGACTGAGGTATCAGTGCGCGCTGGCGCTCAGTGGGGGCAGGGTGGGGGCGCCTAGTGCCACAACAACCCCCCACCCCCTCAGCTGAGGTAGACGGTGTTCTACTGTGGAAGCATGGATACACTCAAGCACTTTTACCACAATCAACATATTTACATTCGGCATGAGGAAATGAAATAAACTTTAATAAAATTTTGGATTCTCTCTCTCTAGTCTTAGTAAGGATTCATTCAGTATGTTTGTCTATCCTGGTTCCTTTCCCCTGTTTGAACAACTAAGTTGCGACGTTAAATTTGTGGGTTATACAGAAATATTTAAGCCATCCTAACGGCAAAAAAAAAAAAAAAGGCGTCTATCAGGGCGACTCCCCCTACCCTCACCATTTAGTTAATATTGACTTGACGACCTGGTTCCTAACTGACAAAGCTTGCTCTGAAAATAAACCTAGTCAGACTGTGACCTTGTGATACAAGGTGACGAGAGGCCTGGGAACCGAAGCCAACGCCAGGAGCTCCACAGGCTCTTGGGCAGCGGCCGGTGGGACAGTTAAGAGTCCACCACCCTGCACAAGCCTGACCACAGCCCTCATAGGAAGGCAAAAATGAAATTCTGACCAATTATAGTACCATTACCAATAAAGATGTCAATCCCCAAACTAAATGGCATTGCGGCAAGTATACATGGTTGGCTTTATTTGCATGTCTTGGTTATTTTGTACTTTTTTTTTCTTCAGAAGATGGTGGACCCTCAGGGGAAAACTGAGGTGATTTTCTTAATACTCCTGTCAGCCGCCAGCTGAGGGGGCCCACCAACTCTTGCTCCGGGGCTGCTATGTACAAATAGACTTCTGTACAGGGTCATAAGTCACACAAACATGTACAATGCCACCTAAAGCACCAGAGTTGAAGGCAAGGTCAGTTGGCAGCTGACCACATTTTAAATTTTCTTAAAAAAATAAAAATGTTCAAAGACTATCAGCTTTATAAAGTATACAAAATACCACAAAAGCAAAATAAAAAAGAAAGGAACATTTTTTTTAATATATATTTATATATAATCATTTTTCTTTTCTCTTTTGGAGGTACTAGGATCCTGAGGTAGTTAAGTAAAATGCATATTAAATTGGTTTTTTCAGGGCAGCAGCAGTTCGGCACCATTTCCCAAAGTGTCAGTCACGGCGCTGCCCTCACCTCTAAACATATATATATATATATATATATATATGTATTTATTCATCTATGTATATAGGTCTATCTATAAAATGCATCCGAATTTATAAAATGCCACTATCATTACAAGGGCAGGACGCCCAATATAATTCACCCTTTCAGGGGTCCTGTCCTGAAACAAGAATCTTTCCCCTAAACACGGCCCACCCAAACTGAGCCAACCCTCCCCCCAAATAAATCTGTTGGTCCAACCTGGACCTTGTTAGCAATGCCTTCTCTTTTCCACAGAAAACTCACCAGAAATATTCAACCAATTAAACGCTATGAAAAAAAATCTGAAGTCAACCAAACTATTCTGTCAGGTTTGAAGTACCACACCAACAATAGGTGATAGGAGGGGGATCCTTATTTTTCTTTGTGATTCTAGTGTAAAGTCTTAAAAAACAAAATAAAAAGTTTAACACACCCGTGGGGGGAGGAGAAGAGCGGTCGAGGCGCGTACGAGTGAGGGCAGGTGACATTGTTGGGAGCCCTCAGAAGTACATTCTCACAGATGTAGAGGTGAGGTGGGTGGAGGTTTAGAGGCGCAGGTTCACTTTAGTCACTCTTGAAAGTTCAAGTAAGACAAGGAGGGGCAGATGTTTGGTTGGGTTCTGATAACATTTGACCCCCTGAGATGAGCACGTCCACTCCTTGTCCTAGTCCTCGGAGGACCCCACTCCATCCGTTCGTCTGTCAAGTCTTCCGGCAGTTTCAGTCACCAGTCCCTCCAGGTTCACTGGGTCTTTACTTCCTGCGGGGCAGCGGTGGTTGGGCTCCAGGTGCTGGCTTGGGCTGCTGCTGCCTCCTGACCTGAGCCAGGATCTCCTGAATCTTCCTCTGGGCCAACTAGATGATTATGGCACACGTGTTAATTGGCGCATTAGTCAAGTTTGGCAATGGCTAATTCTGTAAAACTAGCTCTTAGGGTCAACAGTAATTTAGAAAGATCTTTATTCATTTTATAAGACACCAATATTTTAAACTTTGTGCCCTAGATCCAGTGTGCAAGCCTGTTGTCCCTAACACCCACCTGACAGGCAAAGAAGTGTCCGCTAATCTTCACTATAACCTGGTCGTTCTCATCAGGCGTCTGGTCCCTGGGTACCACTACTTCTGCACATGTAAGGTTCTGGAGCTCGTTTACCTACAGCCAAAGACAATCGGTTAAAAACTGAAAAGTGGTAACACATTTCCTATTGGTGCGAATTAAGTTATGGGAAACAGTTCTGTCTTGGGTTTGTTGACCGATTCCAGTACTAATAACTACTTACCGTTTTCCCACCCTTTCCTATTACCCGTCCAGCAGCGAACGAGGGAACCTTGATGTGTGCCTCCAGCTTCACCTCTTCCTTGGGTCCAAAGAAATTCTCTTCTTTCAACTTGCTAAATATGCGACACTGAGCCTGCAGCCGAATAGGGAACAGAGATTATTGTTGGTTTCACAGTCAAGACCTTCAGTCTTAATTAAATGTAATGGTTGAAACACTAATGGCAACTCAGATTTTAACGTAGCTCCAATCACTCATTTCTAAAATTCCACACCTTAAACTGAGCCTCTGGTGGTCCAACAATAATCACCATTCTTTGTTTGGCATCCATTCCCTCTGCTGGGGCAATCTGATGGAGATCACAACATTAAAATAAAACAAAGCTTCCCCATGCTTCCATCTTACACCAACAAGTGACTCTAAGACTCGTCTGCTGCTTACCTTAATTGAGGCTCCGGCAAAGTGCGACAGCTGTTTTATATGTTGACCCTGTTTTCCTATGATGGCTCCTACTGCAAGTGCAGGGATGAACAGGTGAACCGTTTCCGATTCTGGGGGTCCCTGTTGGGTATAAATAGTTTAGTGCAACTGTGGCCTGTAAGAATTGTGTAGATTCAAAGAAAACTTGCTCCAGCCACCAATGCGCAAAAGCCATATCGAGGTTCCACTGGTAATTTCCAGTCATTCCATGGTGGACTGCATGTTCTGCAATACCAACACTCATTGTTTGCACTCAAGTGTCTAGGGTGAGAGGGACCAACTCTGGAAAGGGCGTCAAACTGGAACAACAAGTAGTGCTTTTTGTTTTGGACCGATACCACATTCCAGTCAATGCTTAAGCTGAGAGCATTGACAGCTGCCATTGCAACATTCTGACATTAACTCACCCTTCTAAAAACATTCACTTTCCCCAACAACTGCAAACACGTTTGGCAGAAATCACATTAAAACACCTGTTCAAGCTACTCTGGTCCTTCGGGAGCGTCCTTTCCCCCATTGACCAGGTTAAATGCAAACAGGCCAAGTTGAAATCAATGGGCAGCCGGAGAAAAACCCTGCAGCGAGCAGCCACAAGCCGTGCAAAGCACTTTGGGATGGGTGACTTACAGCAAGGTGCTGGCTGCTCGCCAACAGCATAGAAGCCCAAAATGGCCCCTCACCCCCATAAGGACTGCACTAAAGGAGAAAAGAAACATTAAACCGACTGCCGGTTCTCACTAGCCTAACCCAAACAGTTTACGCACAGTGTGTTTAATGACGGACCTAAAGCCAGGCCTTGGTTTAAACTAGTGTGTGAGGCAAGCAACTGGACAGTTTGCAAGTTAGAAAGTGTCACGTACTCCGAACGACGAGCATCCACCGTGAGCTCCAGGAGGTGGGACGTTAGACATGGAGGGACCCATGCCTGGGGCTCCACTGGGAAACAGGCCCAGGGCGTTCAGATTCAAGCCCGGAATCAAGTTAGACTGGAGCTGAAATTGGACAGAACAGAGAGAATGGGATCCACGTTAGGGTGAGTCTATAAACATTTAACAAAAAAAAACTCATATTGGAAGGAATCAAACTATTCAGTTTAATACAATAGCTTCCATTTGAAGTTACTCTGATAACCTTTAAAAAGACCTACATTCATAGCAGCCATGTCGCTCTCGTACGACTCCCTGACCTTCTTCATCACCTCCTCCTCAGCTCTTGAGCACGCCTCGATGGAGCCCTTTACAGTGATGGTCCGCTCTGGGTTGTACAGGGTCAGATCCTGGAGACTAGACCGAAAAAGGCAGAAATGAATGCACCACAACAATAATGCAAGCCAAATCACAGGAGATGAGGCCTGGACATGTGACAAACAGCCTTACGGTGAGATTGTGATCTTGGTCCCTGTGTCCTGCTCGATTTTCTTCAGGTTGCGTCCTTCCTTTCCGATTAATCTTCCTACAAAGTTATTGTGCGCAAGGATTTTCAGGGGGATCTCCTCAGTACTGCAACCACACATTCAGTTGGTCGTTTAAAGTTAATTTGCTTGTTAAAAAAAGTTTACCATTTGCAAAATCCAAATGAAACACGTCTACTAAACATCACAGTAGGCATATTATCACTGACTAGAGCACATGGGAAAAACAGGTTTAAAACAAACCTATTACTAATTTACAAATGCTGTAACTGCTTAGCAAACATCTACTTTTAGTCTTTCACACATCAGGTGACCGCTCCATCAAGCAGAAGCATACGTTTGTCACAAACTGAACTCACAACTTTGTGTCGAGGGCTTCCTTCTGCATGATTTCCATGATTGTGCGACAAGCATTCGAACAACCATCAGGTGTGGAGTGAATTGTGATGGGCTTCTCCGCTGCACCTGCATTTTCTTTTCTATGAATGTCAATCCTGGACAAATGAAAGTTTGATAAATAGGTCAGTGAATAGTATGTAGTAAAGGATGGTGCTCCTCCCATTTTCAATAGACATAGACCACATACGTACTTTGAGTGGGTCCGTTTGGTGATGTTGCGTATAGTAGCACCTTCTTTGCCTATAATTGCACCTACAAACTGTGTTGGAACCAACATACGCAGTGGAATGTCTGACTGCACTTTGGGTCGTGCACCTAGGCCTGGAGAGCCGGCACGAGGGGGTCCACGGGCGTTAAAACCTCTCCTGCCCCCTGCTGAAGGACCTTCGGGCCCTTCTGCAGCAGTCTCATCTGGGATGTAAGACACTTTCAAGGCATAGTTCTCCATCATATAGCCATTCAGCTTCTCCATTGCACTGCAAGGGCAGAAAAAGATGGCTCTAGGTAAATCACTTGCCAGTGAGGATTCAAAAACAGGAAAAGTTCTCAGCAGCTGCCAAATTGAAAAGCTCTTACTGGCCCGTTAGGACTGAGCTTCACAAGAGTGAGTTAACAGCAACAAGGGGCTGCAAAAATCAGTCAACCCCAAGACTTTAATACACACTTAACACATGGCTGCCTTTCTGACATGGAGGTTTTAAATGATAAGCAGGAGACTAGTGCAAAGAGAAATACTGTAGTATGAATCGTGTACACCAGGGGGCACCAGTTGGCTAATTTAACCCCCTCCCACTGAAACAAACACACAGAGCACATCACAAAACATCAAATTAAACTATAGTAATTCTTTGAGAGTGTGCTATAAAAATTGAGTTGATGGTATTATAAAATCTTAGGTAAAATGAAAAACTCAAAAGAACTCAAAAGATAGCAAGACGCAAGAGTGAGCGCAATAGTGTGAATGCAAGTGTGTAGACTTACAGCCTTGTCTGGTCCTTGGCAGCATATCGAACGTTGACTACTGCAGTCTCTGTGTCAGTGTTTACTATAGGAGAAACACAGCAGAGTCGATTCAAACAGTCAGTGACAGACCGTGTATTGCACTCCTTTAACATAGACAATTACAAACTGCTTTATAAAGTCTGCAACCATTTTTTTTATTTGGACAAATAAACCAAAATAACCCTGTATATGCAGCATTTGTAACTCAGATGGGTGTTGGAATTACATTTTAATTAGTGTGAGAAACATTATTTACCTTGTTCACAGCCCTCTACTGTACCGTACTGAGCTAGCATACTATCCAAGACCTGAAAGAAGAAAAAAAAAGAAAGGCATGATTACACAGCCTTCGAAAGCTTTGACCAGAACCTGTTAGTAAGCAGCTCATCTGTGGGAACCAGCCCAGCTCACTTCCAGGACACACTCCATTAATTTTGAAACCTAGAGTTCAATACAGACTTACATGGATGGATTTTGCAGCCTATCTACCTTAAATTATGACTCTTCCCTTAATGCACTTGCATGGAGCTACACTGACAGTGAGAGTTTTATTGTAGTTGATTTAGGAATGAATAAAAATGTATAAAAAGGGGACTTTTCAGAAAATACAAAACCACCTTTGTTTTAAAGCAACACAATTAAAAAGCTGTATAGCCAAATTTTTAGGTTGATGTTTCGCATTTCTTAATAGCCTTGAGTAACCACGAAAGGGCTAAAAACCATACATTAAGAGGTAAATAGGTAGAGAATGTGTGTTAAATAGAAAGCCACACAGCTCGTCAACTGCTTTAATCTGGCGGCCCAGGCATTTTAATGCATAGCCGATCAAATGTGGCGGAAGGGGGAGCGAACGATCCAAGCTAAGCTAAGACCTCCGACTATGCTCAGTCAAAACCCGAAGCCACACCCCCAAGAGCTCAACCCCACTTTCTAGCCAACAAGACATCATCCCTGCCCCCCACCCACTATTCCACACTCCTCCAACCCACCAACCAGGCAACCGCCCGCCTCCCTGCCATCGCCACTCTCCATCATTGGCTGCTCCAGGACTGAGAGTTCCTTGAAACCAAGAGTCGCTGGGCTGGCTGATCTGCCTGTCCGTCCGTCAAGGCTGGCCAATGGGAATCCAGGCCATTCAGGAAAGGGTGGGGTACATTCCAGCAGGAAGCAGTGACTGGGGGAGGGGTGCAAGTTCATGCTACACATTCTGTGAATCGGAGCACATGGAAGGGAAGGGGAAACAGTCCAGGCTCACACACCCACTACAGCTTGCGAACACGCCACTACTCTCGGCACCATTCTCTCGCTGTAACGCCTTACAGCAACACGCACACACCATGACCATTGTCTTACCTACTTGATAAGGCACATACAAGGCCTTTGCATCAAAAGATCCCTTCCTTTTCTGTTCATTTCTTAACCCCTCCCCCTCTGAGGCAGGGAAGCCTCCATGTCACCTTTAGAGAAAGCAGTTTGTTTGCCACATACTAGGAACATGGGTGGATCTGCAGCGCCAGTCAATGGACATGCGTAGACAAGGCAAGCCCACCATTATAACAGCCTTTGCACAGCCATTCGTCCAGTTAGCTGAACTAGGCTGAAACATTGCTGAAATCTTACTAGTGACTTAAGAATTACACAGTTATGCTTCCATAATCATTATCAGTATGCGAATAAAACTACGCACACACGCTTACCAGCTAAACCTCTGCAGAGTTAAAGAAAACACACACACACGACTCATGTAACCTTAAGCTGTGATACCAGAATAGGAGATTCCACACAGAAAGCAAAAGGGATCTTGCATATGACACATTGTTTTAGGATAAAAAAAAAAAAGCTTAATTTTAACATTTTAAATTAGTCTGACAAACTTTTCTCCAAAAATACTGTGTGTCCTGCAGATTAGCATGTAATCAGAGTAACCAGTGAATACAAATAAATGGTTTAAATTAAACAGTTATCACATGGCGAGAATGAAATAGACACTGTGTGTTCTCTCTCTCTCTCTCTCTCTCTCTCTCTCACACAAACACACTACTGTTGCTCAACAGTCATATTTCACTGATCAGGCAGTGGCCTAAAATTCTGACGTTACACCATTTGTTCTTTTTCATTTTTACGTATGCTTTTAATTTTTTAATACAACAAGTCAACTTCACTCTGCAGAAAATAAAATAATCTGATTTTCTGCTTCTGGAAAGCAATTGTGGAAACCTGTTAAGAACATCTAGTGCATATATCTCAAGGCAAACATGCTCTTCATGAGAATTTATCACTGACAGCATTGAGTAGAATCATATGGTTCACGTAATGTTTAATCCAATTTGCATTTAAATTGTTTAATCCATTAGAAGATCAAGATTGAGTCAAGAATTGCAAATCATTTTTTTTTTTAAATGTGGCAACACTAACGGGTTTGTATGTCAATGTAATTTTGCAAAATAATGATCATAACACTTGCTTACAAATGATAAGTTTACAGTGGCAATAATGGCTGGTGTCCTTTTGTGTGTACAACACCTTTAGACAAATTTCTTCAGCATTCAACAAAAGTTAAATTAACACCGTATAGACTTATAACCCTCAAGTTGTGAAAGTCTAGGATTTACCTCAGATTATTAAATGGATAAATTACAATATTGTCTGAGATTTGTGTCTGTGTCCATCCTCTGTCTCAAGGACACCGTTTTCATAAGCTACACACACACGTCACAACACTACTAAATAAGTGATTCTCAATTTTCTAAAGGGTCCCATAAGCTATAAAGACTAGCGTATCTGAGGCTAGTCAGGTCCCTCATCACATGTCTGAGGAGTTGAGAAACATACAATACCTTGGTTTATTTTTACATAATTTGCAAAATGGCTTTTTTGCAAAAACATACTGGTGTGAAGAAGCTTTCAAAGCATCACTGTGTTGAAAGGCAGCCTTGATACAACACGATAGGGCGTTTAAGTCACATTTTCCATTAAAGGAAATTAGAAGAATCAGCAATATTCCAAATCATCTTATTACATACCACATAAACCATCATGTAAATGCTTCATGTGTACAAGTTAGATGCCCAACTGTCAGCAGGATATTTGAGTAAAACCTCACCACCTATCACATCCTTCCCACATAGATTTACAATGACCACAACTGCATTTTCAATGTTCTGATATCAGTTTCACTTCTACCAAATCAACACATTGGTCTGAACTGCAGTCTTGCACAAAATTATCCAGCACATCTCAATTAGATCCCAAAAGGGACGCAAGGTGACTCCTGAGGGCACCAAAAAAAAAAAGGAAAAAAAGAAAAAAGCCTTGGCCTGCCCCCTTTCAGCCCCACCCTGGAAACAGTTAGCAGCACGTTAGCACTCACCTCCCACTGCATGTGAGGCGGGATGTTCCTGATCTGCAGCTTACAGCTCCTGGAGACAGAACAAGGATGGAAGAGAGTGGGGGATGGACAAGAAAAAAAATGAATTAGGGAAAGATGGAAAGAGAGAGAGAGAGAAATGGGATAAATGATTAGTCAGCTGTACAACAATACAATTCACTGATAAGGTTTTTGTTTAGAGAAGAGCAGATCTTCATTCACTGAGCACAGAGACAGATCGGGGTGGAGAGGCAGCAGTTATTACTACCATTTTAATTCAGTTTCCAGCTCAGCAGGTGCATCAAGATAACAGGCTAAAAGGAGAAAGAGGAAAAGTGGGCAAGAGGGCCATATGGAATCATCACTGGGAGGCCAAAATTAAGTGGAGGGTGTTCAAAAATAAAATTAAGCTAAATATGTTGCACCCCCTGGCTCACAGTTTAAAAGCTTTGTCAAAGCACAAAATCAGACAGGGACAAAAAGCAAAAAAAAAAAAAAGGGGGGGAAACCCAGGTAAGGCAGCAATAGATGTAGTAAACGACAAAAAAGCATGAGTAACATGCCAACACAATTCAGGTTAATCAACATCCGCATGAGTCCATGCCTAGTCAGTCTCTAAAAGCAGAAGATTAGCGCTGGTACCAAAAGGAACCTCAACTGCATCACATTCAACAGCATGAATAAAAAAGGCATGCTTGTTTTCTACAGCGTGCAGACAGCAGCAGTCATTGAAGACTAGTGGTTACAACGATGCCGCTGTTTGTTGTCTCTACAGTCAACCAGGAAGGACCTGCAGCTCACCCTTTGAGAATGAAGGGCCAACATGTAGCTACATTTGACAAAAGGTGCATTTGTGGAGGTCAAGCAGATATGGATCATAGTTCCACAAGTGCCTTTTTAAAAAAAATAAGTTTGAAAACTGGAAGGAACTTGACTCCGTGTCACACAGACCACAATGAGCAAAATGAGAGTGGAGATCAGAAAAAAAAGGAAACATGCAACGCAGAATCACAGTCTTGTGTGTAAAACATCACATTCTATTCTCTCAGGCGTCAGCTGATTTAAAAGCAGCTCATCAAGTAAAACCACCATTACCTTTTTTGTAAATATAAACTACACTTTACCCTTAATAAAGTTGAGCATAATTGCAAAGCACATCTAGACCTTCAACTCACACACGCATCAGGGGCCGCAGTATCTGAAATTCCTCAGTCTAGCTACTGCGGCCGTAATCACGCCAACTGTGGCCCCACAGCATTTCATTGGACACAGAAACTAATTAAATCTACACGAGTAAACAGAAGAAAATTAACAAATAACTTTGAATTGTTTTTGGCCACTGTGCCCTTTCTGGCCGATCTGGCGTGGCCTGCCCTCCCCACGCGCTTCGTATGCTCTGCATTGCGGTGAGAACGCCACGCGAAGTGTGCAAATGCACCAAGCACTTCCAGGCGGATTAACCTATAGCTCCACACACGGAAGTGGGCAGCCAAGGCACCGGGTGAGGTGGGGGTGTATACATTCTCTAGTCCAGCCTTTGATTGTGTGTGTGTGTGTTGGGGGGGGTGGGTGGACCAGCCCTGTTTTAGGCAAGGGTAACAAGGGCCCTCTCTGCCCCGTGGGGGTGGGGCCCTGTTGCCATGGACACGGACAAGTCCGCTGACAGGAACATGTAGAGCAGGGTTAAAAGTAGGAGGGGAGGGTCTGGGCCTGGAGTGACTGGGGTCCACTCATCATGTGATGGCCAGGAGGTGGTCAAGCTCCTTATTCACTTAAAAAAAAATGGATCAAGACTACAAATGTTCCCTCCTTTCCTCTCTGCCCAGCTGACACCCAGGAAACATGGATGCAAACATGCATGAATTAAAAAAAAATAACAACACAATCACTAAAGTAAACTCACAAATTCACCAGTCAAGCACTGTGTACTGTATCGTTCAATCGTTATAAAACAACCTACATCACTACCCAAAACAGTGTGGGCCACAAGATCCGTGCTCAACGCCCATCTACAGCCATTCACTATTCAGCATGCATAGGTTCTGAATGACTGAACTCCACACAGTCCGGTTCCTGCTGCCCTCTCGCAGGACTTACATGCACATTGTGCACATGTTAAGCCACATTCTAACACTTTCATTTGGAATTCCCTCAGAATTCCAAACCAGTGATTTAAACCGAAATTACGTTCTGTAAAGGCTCATTTGTGTCTTTAGGACCAGAACACAAAACTGTTCTATTTACCGGAATGTGAAAACATAATGTCATTTAAAACATAGGTGGAGAACTGGAGTAACCTCTGCTTGCACTTGGGGTAAAACAAGGGGCCACATTCATAATTCGTTGGCACCGCAAGTCCCCATTCCAAATCCCCGTTTTTGCAGGTGGGGCCCCACAGTGACCCCATGACCCAGAATTTTTGTATAAAGAGCAAGAAGCCATAAAGGCTACGCATTAGTCTTCAATTACAAATGTTTCTAAAAGCAATATTGTGACGCCACCATGCATAGAGAAAGTGAACAACAAAACTTGCAGTTTTACAGTACTGTCAACAAACGCAACCCAGTGTGTCAAACACCGTATAAATGAAGTGATAGTGGTACGACTGGGAACAAAGAGTAACGTCTGTGTTCAGCCAACACGCACGCACGCGCACACACACACACACACTTGGGGCCACCCCTCCTATAGCTTTGCCATTTTCTTTCTTCCTGTACGTTAAACTGTCTATACGTGCAGGAGGGGCTGTGCAAATTTGACCGAATATTTCTACTAAGCATTTATCATAACTTGACCCCTTTGACATTGCTGTGAGCGTGACTTCCTTTCAAAATTATAATAAAGTTAAAATTTGTTCACCATTCAGAACATAGAATTGCTTCTACTCATGTGCAGCTACAAGCCCAACACCGTAATGAACAGGCTTTTTTGCTTTTTTAACAATAATTAACACGTTAGGTTTGAGTGGGTGTTACTTAAAAAAGGTTGAATATTTTTCAAGCACACCATATTTTCCAGAAGTAGATCAAATGTAAATAATAAGTTAACTAAAATACTCTCACAGTAAAAGTCAGTGAAGACGTTTTTATATTCAGAATAGTGTTAATGCAAAAGACATTTGTAATTGGTGTCACTACTTCACATGGCAGATGTGCTGCTAATAAAATTCTAGTGGACCTTTGGCCACAACTACTCCACAGATTGAGGCGAAAGCACATGAAAAAGCTTTACAGTACGCGAGGTGTGGCACAGCGGGACACGTCACTCTACGCGGGCCCATCCACACACAGCAAAGCCTTGACTGCAGCCACCCCACCTTGAGCCCGGCCTGTGACTGCACTTCCCCCCTTCCCTGTGGGGTTCAAAGGTTAAGCTATGGTGATTGGCCGAGCCCCCCAGCTGATATTAGCAGGCTGGAATGCAAAGAGGGGCCCCAGCCCACTGGTGTGTGCGGCGTGTATCTTATGCTCGGAACACGGTTCCCATTGACTACCGCTATGTTCCATGTTGTAAGAGGAAGGCACGTTTCACTTTTTGTGTGGCTGAAACTTGACTCGGTTGCAGTCAACACAAGAGACTGCACCAAAAAACAGCAACGTCACCAGTTTTTTTTCCGTGACCAGGATCTTATGGAGGAGCACGTCAACGTTTGACGCTAAATCCCCACACAACTCACCTGGTTTATTTAGCAGAGCTACTGTGCAGCCTACGCTTGGGTGACGTTCAGGTGGAAAATAGATTTCACCCCCAAGATAGTCAAAACACTCCATTTTCATATCCAAGCGACTCCTAAATAATTTCTAACTACGTTTGACGGTGTAAAATAATAAGCTACACGTTGCAAAGCGACTTTTCTCAAATCACGTGAGACGCGTTACTTTACGCAAAACAGCGGGTCACTCAATTAAACTTTAAACTAACCACGCCATGCAAATTGCTCGTCGTCCGCCGGCGTAAATCCGTACAGCGAATTCCAAGCAAGCGTCATTTTTTTTTAGAGTTTTAGTCCTATTCAGCAGCAGAATTTCCAGCACCGAGGTGCGTCAAGCACGCAAACACGCGCAGAATGGCGAAAAGCACAAGCGCAATCACATCCTCGCCAAAAAACGCGTATATGGTGCATTTTTGGGAAACGTGCCAGTGAAACCCGACACGCCAGTGCGGCCACGGGGGTCTCACTCTGAACCTTAGGGGTTTCCCGTGACTTAGGCCCCAAACCTCCCATTCCACTCGCGTTTGGGAGTCCATCTCATGCAACAGCAGCACAATGTGCAGAAGAGGGCGGAAGCGCAGGGCAGGCGGGGAGAATGACAGGCAGATCCTTCTTAAATGGACGACTCCACGGGGCCTACACGCAGTCCCAGGCTCCACTAAGCGCCCTGAGCTCCGGCCTCTGCGTTAATTCAACTATTGCACGTAAACCGAAACCTCCACTGACGAAAAACTCAGTCACACGCCGGGTGAAGCTAAATGCACGACGGTTTGAGGAGCACCCCAGTCATGGCGACAGGAGGGAGTGCTCCGCCATATGCCCCTCAGATGTGACCCCCACAGCACCCACGCAAAAAAAAAAAAACACACACACACACACAGTGCATTTAGCGCAAAGCAAAATACGCCGCCGAGTCAGCGGGGCTTTGCGGCAACGCCGGTGCACACGTTCAGCACCGCATCGTCTAGAGCTGGAAATGAAGTAGGAAATATAGAAAATGGTAGAGCCCACGGGGAGGGGGGGGGGAAAGCACGGTGGCGTTCCCACGACGTGAATCAAGCGTTACACACGAAAGCACGACCTACCTTTGACGTTTGGGGACCGAGTGCTCCACTTCCAGAACTTTCCCATGAAGTTCGACTTTACCTAGAAAAACAAAAACAACTTTAAAAATATATATATCCCATTAGTCATTCAACCCGCCAAACGACCCCTGTTTTCCTTACATTTGGAAATTTATTTAGTACACTTAGTGTTTACTACTCCCTTTGTGGAGTGTGTTAAACCTAAACAGGCCTACGTAGACATGGCAGCGTCCTGGATATTTTCAGCATAGGGTGATATTAGCAACGCAAATTGCTCAATGTGCGCGAGCCACCAACAGCACGAGGACACAAACGAGCCAGACGTTAGCTCAAATCGTAAAATTATACGACTTTGGCTACATAGTTACGTGTCCTGTGTGAACAGGCTTAAGGTTAATTTAACACCACAACACGAGGCGAGGGGGACAATATGGTGAACGTAGATAGTCGTGTGTCTTGGGTAGTCGGCCTACATTTGACCAACACAATTAAACCACCTGGTGTGTCAGCATGGGCGAAATGGCTTCACAATGTAGCGAGCTGTGGCCGCCGGGGAAGGCCGACACTTTGAAGCCAGGAGAAGAGCGCAAGTTTAAATTGAAGCCGGCGAAAGCAGCGAAACGACCACGACCCGTGTTTCCCACTCGTGCCAAAGTGGGCTGTGTGATAAAGCCCCACAACGAGGCTCCCTCCACGGCGTGCGCAGCCCCAGTGCCCTGAACGGCGCACAGCATGCACTAGCAAAGCCTGGGTGTCCTCATCCTCATGCCTGTGTTTACGCGACCATTTTATCAAAAAAAACACACACAATCACACCGGCAGAAATCCTGCCAAACGTTCAGCATCTATTTAGATGAGCCCACGGTGTCAAAAGGCCACGTAAAGGTTGTGTGAGTGAAATAAACGCGTGGAAACACCCCCCCCCCCACCCCGCTGGGCTACGCGAATTTATCACAGGGGCCCTGAAGTAAAGGCAATCTCCACACAATTGCAGCAGTTCGTGCGTCTTTCCCCACCACGAGTTTTCCACCCACCAAAAACACTCACCTGAAAGAACATCGATGGCCTTCATCGCAGCCTTCTCGTCCGGGCAGTCCACAAACGCATAGCCAGTTTTGACAAGGAAAGGACCACTGTGCGGAATCTTCCACTGCTCAAAGATAGTTTCGAAGTCCTCCTCGCTCGCCTCCGCGCTCACGTTACCGATGTATAGCTTGTTCATGTTCCACGCCGAAAAGCGACAATCTCTGCGCCGAGGAAGTGATAGTTATTTTGCGCTCGCGGAGGTGCAGCGTTTGGAGTCGCCTAAATCGCCTTTACTACCAGCGAGCGGCTGTGGCGTGCTTCCCGGTCGTTCAAGCCACAGATAGATTTAAACTGTCAGCCTCGCGGTGCGTTTGCGCTCCCTCGCCCCTCTGTCTCTGTCGCGCAATAAATAAATGCTCAATTATTAATCTCGTGTCTCCAAACGATGGCGGGCTGGGTGAAAAGGAGGAGAAACTACTTTGTGTCTTCCTCCAAACCCCTTGGCAATGAGACAGAGAATGTCACACACGGTAAGGCTGGCTGGCTGGCGCCCGCCTCTAAGTCTAGAGCCTAGAATAAGAAGAAGAAGAAGGGGGAGAAAAAAAATCCTCTGCTATTCCGGCTTTTTTGAATGAGCCACGTGTTCAAACTACAAATCAGCCCACACGTGAGGAATCCCAATTGCTCAATTAAGTGTTTGGGATTGAGGAAAATTGCACGACAATCTGGGGTGGGGACAGCGGAGGGGAGTGGAGAAAAAAGGAGGGGAAGACCGGATTGGTGTTGGGCAAAAACCTGGCGAGCTACGTGCGTAAAGGGATTCCGTGAGAACCCAGTGTATCTTTACTAAAATCACATTCGTGTGCCTTTCTCTGCAAACCCTCGGCTCCCATTGGTCGGTGGAGGAATAGTAAAGCGGCAGTGCGCTCACGCACGCTCACAACGGAGAGACGCTCATATTGCGGGGGCTTGTGCGCACGGCGGCGTTTAAGTGCGCTGCACCGATGACACATTGGGAGGAAAAGGGGGTGGGGCCATTCATAAATGATGTTGCATTATATTGTAAAAATGCATAGTGTGCACATTTAATTTTTAGAATCCTGTACTGGGAGGGTCTTGCAGCGGCTGTGGGGCTCTCGCGCAACATGGGAAGGACACGTACTACTATCCAAATGACGGCATCCATCTTTTCCAACTACAGTGGAGCCGTGCCCTCCATGATCCACAACTCAAAGTCCAACGGCAGGCCCGACTGGCACAAAATAATATCAAGGGGGAGTCTTCGAGGGCTGCCACGCCACTTTTTTTCCAACTTTCACACCATTTGGTGCAAGGAGGAAGAACTGGCCCAGCAAACTGAATGCACATGGCGAAGCCTCTCTGCTATACCTCCGGCATTGCGATTAGGAGGGAGGGGTCTCCTCCACCAAAGTGCCTCTAGTGTCCTATGTAAGGCATAGCCCAAATGGAATCACGTGTAGAATACATGGCTAAAACATTATGCAACTGTCAATACTATCTGTCGTAAAGCTAAGGCGAAGGCTGATAGTTTACCCATAGGTCATAGAATCGCCCTGTTTACGGGACTAATGTGTGGTAATCCATAAGATACCTGTTGAAACAATCAGCAAACATCAGTAATAAAAACACCAGTACTGCAATAATAAATAACAACTTATAGGACAGCTCACACATCCAAAGTGTAAAAATGAAATGACACCCTTGCGCATTCCAGCACACATTCCTGAAAATGTGACCCAGCGTACATGCAAACGAGGTTTCAAAGCTGAATTTTTGTTACACGTGCAAACATTTCAGTTTCCAGTTTATTATTTTAGGGACATTGACCTAAATCTCTGCAGTTTGAAAAAATAAATCCTGCATTAAAGTTGTAGCAATAGTTCTAGCTGGTAAACTGTATTGTGCTGTAGAAAGTGACTTTAAGTGTATGGATGTAACCATCATGATAGCGGATGTCAGCAGACTACACATAATACTGTACATAATGTGTGTGTGTGTGTGTGTGTGTGTGTGTGTGTGTGTGTGTGTGTGTGTGTGTGTGTGTGTGTGTGTGTTAAACTCCAGGGTTTCATTAATCTGCAAGTATGTAGGTTTAAGGACATGTGACGGTATATATATATATCTATATATATATCTATATATATATAGATATAGATATATATATGCAGTGAACATGATAATGTATTTGTTTTTTGTATTTTTCTGGACCATGTTGGCACAGACAGAGGTATAATTTAATTTCTATATGATTATGATGGCAACATATAGGTTGTCCTATATCAATTACTACAAACAAGATAAAAACTATGTCTAAATTATAGACTGTGTGTAAAATGTTAAAATAGTATGGTCAAAGGTTAAAATAGTAATAATGTGTAAACATAGTATCATCACAGTTTTGTTTCCACTGTTTCATTACAAGGTGTATGTTTGATATGTCGTTTTCAAAAGTTGTATCAGAAAAGTGATCCCAGGTGGGCGTAGCCTCCACTGCAACGCTGCCGATGCCTGTGCTTTGACCTGAAATGATAGCAGCGAGTCCCCGCGGTGTTTGCTGATGAATAGGCCTAGGTGTGCATGCTCATGTAAAGCAGGTTACAATGGGAGTGTTGGTTTAGTGGGCCCTTCAGCCACTGGCTCAGACTGGGGCCATGGCTGTCTCAATGGGTTTACTCCTGAGCTGCTGAACAAACACATCCGGCTCCCTGATTGGTCGGAGAGGCCGTCCAATCAGAGGAGCGCAGAGCCGTTCCGTACTACTGCTGCTGGCTCGGCCTCAACGCGCCCATTCATTGGCTGCTCGGCGCGACTATTCTATATGAATCAGCGCGCCAATGATGCCTTTCTCCCCCAGGTTTCCTCCGTTGGGCTTTGTCATAACCCATAAAAATGTAACGAAACACGAGCCGCGGACAAAATCCGCGGCGCTTTTCTAAACGTTCCCGACTCTTCATGACGTTTAAGGGTGTGTTTACTTTTAGGATCCACTGCTTTAAACCTGAATAGCGGAAAGTGAATAAAGGAAACGGTTAAAAACAAACGTACCCGACTGCCTTATAACTTTTAATCGTTTAAAGTGTACTTTCACGGTTCATTTTAAGGAATGTTTCTCAGTAATGTTTTACTGAATGACAGATCCTTAGACTCTATTGCCTCTTGTGTATGGTCACTTACAGGGTATTTAACGAACCCGAGTCTTTTCTAATGGCCTATTTAGGCTCGGACAATTTTTTACAACTTAGTTCATTTGACTTTACTGCATTCCAGCGCGAGGAAATAACGAAACGCACGCGCGAGGTCGGCGTAAATGCACTCGGCTCCTTAGATCCTCGTAGTCGGTATAGCTGCGGACTGAACGTATAGAGACAGCGGTCATGTGAGCGTGCTCCACGGCTCTGTCGGTTTAAATGAGCCAATGCATGGCTGCAGCCTGTGTGTGTGTGTGTGTCTCAGTGCGTGCGTGTGTGTGTGTGTGTGTGGCTGCAGACTCTGCAGGAGGAGTAGTGAATGTATCGCTGAGGAATGTACAGAAAGTCTCCCCGCCCCCAGCTTCAGGACTCATCGCTATGGACAAATTCCATAGGGGCGAACTGACATAAAGTTTCAGACTAGACTGCATCCTATGTGGGAAGAGATCTGCGATTAAAGTCAGTGCAGCGAAAGAGCGGACAAATCGATCTCGTTATACATAGTCTAGGATATTTCTAGACTGAGGCAGGGAGGATGGGAGGCAGATTATTTAAGTAAAACGCATCTTATTGCCCAACTTTGAGCTGCTGGCCTCACTCCAAGATATAGTCTACGCCGCCAAACGCAAGCCCCCTTTAGACTACACTGAATCAAGGGATTCTGTTTTCCGGTGAGATCGTTTTTATTATTACCTTTTAGTTATTGTTAGGCGATTCAAGCCTTTTAACAATGTTTTATTTCCACTTGAGCTGGAACCATTAAATCCACTGGCCGACCGCTTTGGACTGGAGTCAGGGAACACGCCATGTTGGAGAGAATCTAGAGCCTTACAGTAATGTGAAATGCAGTGGAAACAGGGTCCCTGTCGATGCTAATGCTGCTGCTTTTTGCTCCACACGTGTGTTTTCTGTTCCCCTCATGTGCTCTCACGTAGACTGCAAGACAAAGATTTGGATTTTTTTGTGTTGCCTCCACAGACTCTCCTATGGTGTGGCACCTTCATCTCATTAGAAAATGGCGGTTTGTGCCCCTTCAAAACACATGTCAAGGGATATGTCGTTTAAAAAACAAGTTAATCATTCCTGCCAGTGTATTTATGAAGCTAACGCACTCCAGATATTCTCTATTATATTATTTCTGCTTTCCCTAGAAACTGTGACATTTATTGTTTACACGTAACGTATCCGTTTTGTTTCCAGACAAAACCCAACTCCTGGAAATCTGTATGAAAACGTTTCCTCTCACTAAAAGTGAATACTGTAAATATATGTTTTAATGAAACAAATAATTAGTCCATGGTTTTGATTTAAATATGCTGTAATAGGCTAATCATGGTCTATTTGCAAACACAGCAGCCCTTGTAATATGATTTGGTTAAACAAGATGCCATAATTATACCTCAATTTCTAATTTATTATGTATTTAATTGGATATAATTTGTTTCTTTGTTGAGGACCTTATATTAGACGCACTTGCTGTAAATTAATAGCTTTAATTTTGCATTTGTTTTTATTTTTCAGTGTTTTTAGCACAACTAGTTTTTGCAACAAACATCTGTTGAACATTTGTATTTTGATGTGATGTTTAGATAACTGCATTTTTGAATTCCTCAGCGTTTGGTTACAATAAGACCACTTGCTCATGCAGGACATATGTCTGACAAAAAGGGAGGCTTTGCACAGAATCACATGAATGTTTGCACATGGAAGCTATACTTTATCTCCACACTTTAGCTTGAAGCTATGTCTCCTTGTTGAATCCATGTCATCTGGTTGCTTGTTTACTGGTTTTAGCAACTTGACTGATAAGCTTCTGTGATTTAGGTTGGAGATGTTTTTAACAGTTCAAAAGCAAACAGTTTCTAACTGTTAATATCTTGTTTTCAAAAGGGAGGGGAAATCATTATTTGTTGTACAGTTGTTGTTTTGCTTATTGTAAATTTAAAATGCATGACTTAGTGAATCTGGACATAGCTATGATATAGTTTGTCAAAACAGACTTTTAGCTAAAATCTTGGGAGCATTTATCTGCCCACCTTCTGGCTTATTCTTTTATTTTTCTTCAAAAATACAAATTATTTATTACAGGTTAAACAAAATGTTTCAACCAGAAACTTTTAGGTGTTAAGACTAATAAACTTTTCTGCTGTCTGCAGATTGCCTCTTCTCATTGAATTTGGTATTTAATCATGTGCAAAATATTGAAGAACAGTTAACTAGATAATAAATGATTCTATTATGCTCAGAAAAATGAGTTAGCAACTGTTAAAAGACATTAGGACAAATAAACTTTATGCATTTAACCTCCAAAAATGTCAGCATTTAGTAAGTAAAAGGAAACTATTCTTTGAAAACCTCTATCAATGCTTTGATAAATAAAAGAGAGATAATAACTGAATCAGTTTGTTCTGATTAAATAGCAAACACATAGATGTTAGGATTTTCAGCCTACGCCCCAAACAGAAGCGCTGCATTCACGCCATATAGAATAAGTGCAGTTGTCTGTTAACCTTCGGACGTTGCCATGATGTTACAGGCCTCCCCTCCCAAATCTGTTCAGATAACAAACAATTGATGTTATAGATTGCACCTGATGCAGACATCTTTGGCTCACCACTATAAACCCTGACATCTATAGTAAACAAGTGATAAAACTGATGAAAAACTGAGAAAAGATAAAAGTAGTGACATCGTAATTGAATTGCATGCGTTCGGCTCCAAAGTGCAAGCATACATTGCTTCATCTTTCTATGCGAGGTAGAATGTGTGGACTATTTCCTCCTGGCAAATTGTTTAGATTCCTCCTCTTGTCCTTTCTCTGAACCAGAACATGCCTGTTCATATGTTTATTAATGTCTGAGCTCAAGGCCTGTAGGCGAGTAATTGCTAAATGAAGTCCCAGTATTGAGGAAGTGGCCCCTGCCATGATACCTGTGCAATTAAAGACACAATCTCACATCCATTGATCAAAGTACACTACACATTAAATTTAAAAGTTAATAATAATATACAGTAGACATAGAACCAGAAGACCTCAGACCTTGCCCTTTTTATCATTCCAGCTACTGGTTACCTTGGAGCCTTAAGAGTTACCTTTGAGTCAGTGTGAATAATCGCATAACTCTGAAGGGGCCCCATGACATGTCAGCGCTGATTATTAACCCCATCTGAAGTGCCCTATTGTTGGGGCTAAGGTCTATAGATAAAGAACCTCCATTCCTTCAGGTTTACTTAGGTGATCAGTCACTCAGTCTATAGGCATCCAAACCTTTATCTGATAGTTGTAGTTGATGCAATCTGCAGTTTTATCTAACTCTGACCAACTAATGAGACAGTCTGATTGCTGTACTGTATGGAGTAGAAGAAATGTAGTATTAACTTTAAGTGTTTGAGAGGAATGATCATTATCATCCTTGTTGTCTCTGGGTACATTTTATGTAACGCATTGAACAAAGTATAAATGTATGAAGTCATCTTTTTATTCCTTTGTATCTTATGCAATAAAAGGCACCCAATAAAAAGTTGGGCAGAATCTCCTACATGTTTCCTTTGTTGTAGCCTGAATCAGACAAAAGCGGACTTTTACAGAATGCATTGTACATTTTACAAAGTAACTTTAAATTTGTGTGAACATAAACTTATCATGCACATCTTGGCTCCAGTCTTGTTCTGTGAAAATCTCACAGCTTGTTTTCCCACCTCACCCACTCAACTTACAGTATTACCTCCCACCTATACAACCCAAAAGCTTAACTTCAACTTCATGCACATTTAGGCAGAAAAACACCTTAGAAAGTTTGGAGGTTTCATCGAGTTGTATTTCCATACAAAGAAACAAAAAACAATAGGATACACAATAATAAAAGTCTGGAGAAACTCAAAGAATTACTTCTTTGACCAAAACAGTGACTGCAAGCAAAGAATAACACACTGATTGTGGCCTAACAGCTGATTTTACAGCCCCTATTCATGTACTACTTACCAGTAAACTGTTAGTGCTTGGCACCATTCAGAGATGTTCTCGTCTTATTCTTAGAATAGCTTACTAGACACGGTTGTCACACTTATTTAATAAAACAATTTTTTCCCCCATCATAGCCCAATAAATCTTCACCATTGTTTAACAAAAGCTTAATGGCTGCAGAAAAGAGAGGAGGGATGTACATCTAAGAATGAAGGAACAAATACCAACTCGTGCTCCATTCTTTTCTCCCACTAAACAAGGATTCATCAAAAACACCTAAAAATTAAAAACATCTATTGCATGTAATGAATAGTTGTCGCAAAGTGTTCCGTTGCTTTAGACATGCTGATTCAAAAGGAGTTCTTCAGAAAACACAATTAATGAGTCAGACATCAGTTGAAAGAAGCAACTTAATATCGTCCTGCAAAAAGAAAATGTAAAACCCATTAGTACAGTTCCTACTCATTAAAGACACCAATAAAATATATCTGCACCCTGACGGCAATGATTTTGTGGCTGAAGACTATGAAGTAGAGTAAGCCAGGTTTTCTGCCGTACGCAATGTGCATATCTCCTCACACTTACGTGGGCTGTAGGAGCGAGACCGTGAACGAGACCTGTATCGACTGTAGTAGGGTGATGGAGAGCGCCTGCGACTGCGAAGAGACAAGAACAATGTATACAGTTCCTCCTACATCAGCAGTGCTACACCGATGTACTCGAAGCATTACTCACCTATACCTGTAGTCATACTCCTCATATCTGTCATATCTGTCATAGCGGTCATAGCCACGGTCATAGCCACGGTCATAGTACGAGTCCCTTCCCCTCCTACTGCTGCCACCGCCGCCACCTCCACCACCGTTGCTGTTGAAACAGACAAAAGGAACAAGGCTAAGTCTTCCAGGTGTCTTATATCTGTTGGAAATAACTATACATGGTTCAAGGAAGAAAAAAAAAAACAAAAAAAAAACCCCAAAACATTTCTACACACACCGTGCTGATATCACAATACACCCAATTTAATAGTTCATTTGCAAGTTGAATGATTGTTAAGAGTATCTAGTATGTGACAAGTAATTTTATATACAAGCTATCACATTAGTGTTGATATTACTGTGTTGGGCGTCCCATGTAGATTCCTGGTGTGGGAGTATGGGGACGCTTGGTAATGGAGTAATCCACTCTGATGCGCCTTCCATCCAGCTCCATGCCATTTGCTCGCTCCATAGCCTAGTTAGCACAGGAGGAAGAAGAAGATGTTATCAGGCCACGGTCAAAATTAATAAACAAAACATCTACCTACAATACATTACCAACCCTTGCTATGTGACTTTAAAACCAGAGACTCTGTGGCAAGGCAGACACCTAGTGGCGCAACCATGTAAACACACCTATATAAAACTAGAGGAGTGATGTGGAAGACTTTTGACCTTACATATAACTAGAGTTATGAACACAAGATGCACAATAGTTTAGCTGTAACGGTCAATATGGGTCTACACTCACTGGTCTTGCCATTAGGTACAAGTAAAGTAACAGGTTGAACGCGGAAGATTAGTGAGTAAATATAGAACCTGAAGTTTAACATACAAGTTTAACACATTTTAAAGTGGACAAATCAAAATAGTAAAACATTTGATGTTGGGGCAAGACAGTTTATTTACTTTGTGACTATACGGAATTAATTTCTAGTTATAAAGGCCCAAAGCAATCCTCTTTTCTTTTGATCTAGCTATCTACTCAAACTATATGTTACACCTCACCCCATTACCAATTAGTCTCCTGTACCAACATTCAAGATGGTCCATGAGACCAAGTAAACACAAATACCCCTACCTCTTTGGAATCTTCAAGCCTCTCAAAGTATACGAAGGCAAAGCCACGAGAGCGACCCGTGCGCTGGTCATACACCACATTGACCCCAGCCAGAGGACCATAGCGAGAAAACACCTCCCTCAGGTCTCGCTCTGTAGTGTACAGGCTCAAGCCAAACACCCCCAAACATGTGCTTGGGTCAGGGTTTGCCTGGAAAGGTCAACAGTATGGATCAGTGCTATTGAGGTGGCCACCACATCCATTTGCATACTAACTGTGCTATATTTAATATGCAAAGCATGTTAATTCACATTGCACATTTTAATGTGCATATTGGGTATACCTGTATAAAAAAATATAACAGAAGCAGGTAAATAGAAAAAACATCCCTTATTATATATTAAAAGACTTTGTATAAAAATAAATAAATAAAAATACATATTTCAAGGTTTACACCCAAGGCAGTGACACACATTTGCAAAACATTTCCCTCTAAGAAGAGTAGAAACTGTTCAGTGGGTAAACTATGACAGCTTTAATAACCCCTTAAACTGCTTTCAAAAACATGATCTCGGGGAGACTTTAACACACCAAGAGACTATTTCATTTGCTTTCAAATCTCAAGTTTTCATGGACCTCTTGAAACACAGGCTTAAGGAGGAAGTACATTATGTAATGTTGCAGGTTAGGTGTAAAACTAAGGAAAAGGTTAACGGATTGTTACATCATTACATTCAATAATTTCACAAGTAAACTACTTAAGTTTACCATTTTGGTGGGCTCAAAGCTTTAAAATATTGTGTCAACAAAATTGTACCATACACAAGAACATTATTTTACAGTACATATTAATTTCTCACATAATAAAACAAATGACACTATTTAATATTACACAGAATTAATTCTAAATGCAATGTCTCATAACCTGCATTTTTGTCCAAATATAGTAAGTTCTTGTAAAGCAAGTTGATTTATCTTCACCCCATTACACTGGAAGAGAACCTTTGACCCACAGGGAAAACAAACAAAAGGTCCACATACCCTAACATCAGCATCACCGCCATGACTGTATGCTTCTTTTGGGAAGTCATGGCTCTGTTGACATAATGGAAAAAGGGGAATGTTAATAAAAGGGGTTATTAAATGTCATGTGGAAGTGGCTTCCCACAGCATGAACCACAATCATCTGATGAACAAATTCACGTAAATATGACCTAATTACAAGGATTACTATTCAATATGCTGCAATGAGTTAACATATTGGTTTCAAGTTCTACAGCAATTTGTCCAAATATTTTTATATTGAAGGTTAATTAGGAGGCAGTCTGAGCTCAAGACACTCACCCTGCTCCCAGCGTGGCGACGCCGGTTTGACATAGGAGAAGTGCTCTGGCTCCTCCTGCGACGATATTCAGGACTGTAGGACCGAGAGCGAGACTTCCTCCGGTGGGAATAGGATCGAGAGCGTGAATGGCTACAGCGGCGGTTTGAGTGCCGCCTTGAACGAGACCTGAAAAGCAGGAGGCAGAAGAGCGGTATCTAAAAAGATGCATCTTGAAAAATCTAGTGAAAAACATTAGAAAAAAATTTAAGAACAAATATTTTCAAAAGCTTCAAACCAAGACAAATTTAAAGCCCCTAAAAAACATTCACTTGTCTGTAATACAATGTGATAACAATGTTTAAAAAAAAGAACTATCATACCTAGATTTAGACCGAGAGTGGGATCTGGATTCAGAGTGTTTGGAGACCCCTGATGGGCTCGGGGAGCCGGACCTGCTCTCCGACTTCAGCCGAGCTGGACTCCCATGATCCGATTTAGACGGGGAGCGTGACCCCTATTGCACAACATCATGTTCAGAATTTTTTTCATGGACATATACATTCACTTCTTTACACTATGAACACTATCTAGCACAGAGAAGTAAGAGTAGGAGTAGAGTATATTGCACACATATTGCACAGCACATTTACTGTGGAAGAAAAGGTTAGAGATAATATCAATACATGTATCATGGGTTTACAGTATGGCATATTAATATGTAATAAGTGTACAGGTCTAATTCCATGTCCACCTGGGCCATCAAAGGAAAAAATAATACATGCATTTTATGTTACAGAAAGGGAGCATGGTATAGAAAAGACATTGTATTTACTTAACCTAGGGACACATTCATTCTTCCAGATTCTTTACACGCTACCCCCTTCTCTCAGGATTTCTATCCTTCTTCATTCTTCTTTTTTCAGCTTTCTCATTTTCTGATTCCAGGTCTGTTTTTCCTCTCTTCACCCAAACTGACACCAGTTTCATTTTAGCCATTACAATGCACGTGCGTCTATCTGACACCATTCTTCCGTCACATTTTCTCCCTTTCCACTTCTACGTTCTGCTCTGAACATGTTTTCATTAGCCTTCGTTTATCTTGAAAATTTTCTTCATCATTCTTGGATAAAACTCTTCAAATCCTTCACGATCAATAACCTTAATGAAAAAAGAACATTCAATAAAATTAAGACCGTAAGTTTAAGAAAAAGGTGAAAATCTTAAATGAGGAAAAAAAAACACTGAATGCAGATATATTACACTGATGCTACATTAAGTTGAAATATTCCAGAAACTGTACACATGGGGAACATTACAGAAATTTTAGTAATACGTTTTCTAATTTATGTGATAGCGGAACTTCAACTAGCAAATATGAAGCGTGAAACCAGAGAAGGACCAGTGGCTTAGCATGTCTGTAAATGTAATGCTAGCGTAGGCTAAACAAAAATTCATGTGGTCAACGTGCAACATAGGCTGCAGTGATGTAAAAAGGTCGCCGTATAGTTAGTCGTTGTAAATAATATTAGGGTTATTTGGAACATTACAAGCGAGTGAGTGATTTTTTTTTAATATTGGCTATGAAAGAGAACAAGCAGGGCACTTCGAGCATGCCGAGGCTGCACGGCTAAGGCGCTACAGACGGCTAGCTTCTAGCGGAGCTAACAGAGCGGAACCAGTATTTTTCATTGACATTGTTGGCTTTTATTAAATACACAGCACTTCTCTTGATCGCTACCCCAGTGAACTGCTGCTAAAGCGAAGAAAGCCATCGTAGCTTAGCATTAGCTAGCTTAAACAAACATTAGCTTAAGGATGCGGTGACTTCTAGTTTCCTCATTATCAGCCACGCGAAGGAAGAAAGGGAGACATAACATTCGATGTAATTACTTACCCGTCCTTCATAGTTTACTTCCTCAATGTCACTCATCGTTCCGCTTATTTAATACAAATAAGTACCTGGCAGAATAACGCTGCAATCAAGCTGAGCGACGTATTTTATTTTTGGTCGGTTATTAGCTGGAAGATGGCGCGTGAGGTGGGTGGTATGTTTATGTACCGCAGAGTGTGACGTCATCCCCCATCTCGTCCCTGCCGCCCCTTTCTTGTTGGAGAAATTCTTACCGCACGTGAACGTCCCACAATTTACCCTAAAAAAACTTTCAGGGAACCGTTTCAGAAAAATGGCTCCGTTATGAAAGCAACACGTGGAACCAATCAAACACAACATACAGCACGGTTGAGTAGTTAACCCTGTAATAACGAGTCGCATTTATCAACGTACATTAATGGAAACTCAGCGAGTCACTGTTTCAGTTTGACAACCTCAAAATAAAATGTTTAATATGTAAGCAAGATTTTATTAATTTTCACTTACTTTGCCAGTCCCCAAATGATAGTGATTCAATTATTTACCAGATTTGTAAAAAAAAAAGTTATCACAGAATAATAATAAGCGAATTAAACATGTTTAACCTCTGGGCAGGACACAGTAAAGTATTTTAACAAAGTTTCTGAAGAAGGGTTTCAAAGAATATATATTGCAGAGCCTGGCATACTTCTAAAGTAAAAACTGCAAGAGCCCAGTACTTAGATAGTAGAATATCTCTAGAGTGCACAGTGCAACACAAACCCTGAACATGTGTGAGCAGTAGGTCAAGCATCTTCACATGACTGCAGGCTAAATACTGACCACACAGTACATTCAATCTGTTACACATCTAAATTTAAAAAGTCTAAACACCAGGCAAGCGAATCGTTGGCTTTCAAAGGCGCACACACCCAGACAGACACACAAGTGTACAATGACAAATGACAAAGTAGCTTCATCCTGTCATGTTCTTCATGAACCACAACTTGTCAGAAAATGTAAATACACATTTAGACTCTCTTTAAATGGAGTGCTCAAAATATTCTTTGGATTATCTCTTACATGTGAACTATATGGTTTATTCTCAAATGTGTATGTGTTTATGCTAGAAGCTGAAGAATCGTCTTCACACAGTATCTGGCAACTGCACCAACATGTAGTGACTGTCATGTTGACTGTTTGTTGCTGTTTAGTTTAGCATTTTGATATGTAAAGCAGTATTTTTCAGTTGATTTACATATAGACAGAAGAGCATTATAGGCCATTTTGATACCTCTGCCTTAACATCAACAGTCGACTATTGTATTATAAAAAATACTTACACTTAGGCCAAAACATCAGCAGTGAAAATATAAAGAAACAAAACACACATCCAGCATATGATAGCACTGAGCATAAGAAAGTCATCCTTCTTTCCTTAGAATATTAAATTAAGATGCATCCCATGGTTCAAGCTTCTGGATGTCCATATGTCTCCCAAATGATTTTTATGATGTCTATTACTCATAAGATGAATGCTGGAAAGTGTGCTAAAGACAAATTTTGTGCACCAATTAAGACTACGCTCCTAATATGGTCGGCGCCGGTTACGGATGTGTGGGTGAAGGCGGGACGTTCCTGGGTGGCTGCCAGGCGACTCCTGCTTAGAGGCTTTCTGTAGGGCAGCGGGAGGGGAAGCAAGGACGCCCCCTGTTGTATGGGAGGTGTTTGTGGCAGAGGCATTGACCACTATTTCAATTTTTCCTTCCAGTTTCACCAACCGCGTCAGAATGTCATCCAGCAACACAGCTATAGTCCTCTTCAGATCAGCTATGTGCATAAGAGGTGGGTAGAGAAAAAAAATTAACACAAATGATCTATTATATATTATTGTTATATTGCAGTAAATAATTAATGATTTCATGTGCAAGAAGGAAAATTGCAAATGCCAAATATTTGAACCTGACTTTATCTTAAATACTCACCATAACCAGCCATGGAGGTTCCCTGTGGCCCAGCTGGTGAGTTCTGGTTTTCTTCTGTCAGGACCTTCACGTATCGTCGACTGAGCTCTAGAATCTGCTCACGTAGCTCAGTGCTGCTCTCGTGCCGTGGCTGCTGTACAGTGTAGCGCAACAGCATAAGTCCCCATGCCAGGCCAAACACTACCAGCAGCACACTCAACTTCTGGGACATGTTCCTCCGCAGGAGTGCACCCAGCATGGTACTGGGAGACACGACGGGGAGGGGTGCTCACGGGACCTGGTCTGGGGGTCTTGTCTTGGGTGTGCTATAGTAACAATTTGATAATTTCCGCAGGGAAATTTACTTTTCTAATTTGCCTATACACTGTGAGGTCAGAGGTCAAAGTTCACCGCAAAGCATTTTCATTGCTCATGTCAGCATCTCAGTCAAGTAAACTCCAACATGACATGTTGTCACACAGCAGAAGACATGTTTTTAACCGCTGCAGCATCCTGTCCAACCCCTCAGACGTGACATCTGTTGAGCAACAGCAGAAGCCAGGATGTGGAACGAGAATATGAAACCCACAAACTGTTTTAGCACAAGGTGATCAGTGCAGCGTAGGTGTTCATGCTGAGCATCCGCAGACTGCATTTGAGAAGGACACAAGACAGAAAAGGTATAATTAACAACAGGTAAAGAAACACAGATTTAAGCAATGGCGCGTGTAATTGGGAGCAGAAAACAGACAACTAAATAACTGCTTGTCTTGGATGAAGAACAAAATCCACCTCATCATTTTGGCAAGGAGACGGTAGCCATGTGGACGTGGTTACATTTGAATAATACCAAATACAAATGCGTTTGCTGCGCTTTTCCAGCCCAGACACCCGATTACCACTTTGAATAAGACTAAATCCACCCTGCAGCTCCAGGACACAGCAGTTGTCGGAGGAAGAAGTCAATCCGTAACCCCACCTCTACTCTGGTTATTGAACTGACCAATCGCAAGGGAGCGCACCATTCACAAAGGGACAATAAAGTGAGGACATCTCAGTTTTCATAACTTTGTCATCAAGGCCATTCTCTGCACAGTGTGTGAGGGTGTGAGGCGGTCATTCCCTAGCAAGGTCAGAAAGGGGACAGTGAATGAGGGAATTAATTATGAAAAGATGGGTAACAGAATACATTTAACAATGCTTTTTGCCCCCCACATGCACTCATATCCCTCAGTATGCACAACTCAACCACTATAGTGTTTATGGAATCGAAGCAGAGCTACGGCTGCGCGTTGTTGTGTCCAGAAAATGTTATGCCTTCAGGGCGCAGTGTATTTGTCTGCCAACAGATTTAATCTATCTTCGGGTTGTTCGCAAACCACAAGAGCTGCAGTATCCAGACACTGCCATGCGACTCTATTCACCGGGCCTGGTTATTATTCTGCAGACAGGCACGCCATTCACTTACCATCTTCAGACAATGAACGTCCACTTACTCGGATAACTGTTTAAATATTGGGTGGCTTCTGGCGCGATTGGCGACGATAAGACACACAATAACTAAACCGGTGGTTAAATATTGACTGAAGAAACTGCTGCTTGTGCTGTAGACTCAGCAACAGACTTAATCAGCTGACCTGCAAAGGTCTGAAACGTCAGTGCACATCGAGTAGAACGGATTTTCAAAACACGGCGTGAGAAATTAAGTAACAAGCGGAGAAATTAAAACACTACGCCAAAAAATAAAAATAAACAAAGAATGCAGGGATAACATCTACTACTTACTGTGAAGAATAATGAGTTTTATTGGTTACGTTTTTAGACAGTCAGAAGCCGCCTTAGCTCAGTTGAGTCAGTTTCAAACAACACTGCATGTTAGCTAAACATGTTAGCTAAACAACCCGTAACGCTCAAACTTGACTGTCAACAGACAGTGAAAACGTTACCTGCACACGCAGTAATAGTCATCAAACTAAGATGCTTTTACACAAATATAACGTTGCTGACATTTACGAAGCTGTAATTACCAGGCTCCAAACGTGCGACCGCCCGCTCCAGCTGCTACTTGAGTCTGACAGCGTTTCAGAATGATGCTTCTCTGGCAGGACCTGCTGTCGCTGGGGAATGACACGAAGGAACCGCAGTTTCTGTTGTAAAAATGTAGCCTCCGAGCCTCACGTTCGGGTTTCTGGTCCTCCTGTTTATCGGTTCAACGTCTAATTCTGCGATCTTCTGAGCGAGCAGGTCATTGCGAGCAAAAGTCGAGAGCTGGAATACTAAGCATTCAACTGTGCTGACTTTTATGGCTCCTCTGAACGTCTACTGCCTACGTCACTACACGGCATTCTGGGAAATGTATTCAAACGCCTTCGTTTTCCTTCTGTACAAGAAACCCATTAAGCTACAAAGCAGCTCTACATTCTTACAGTTTTTTAAATGTGTAGACAATGGTCCTGACTGTAATGTTAGATCTAAATCTCTAGATTCTTGTTCAAACCCTCAAAACAATCTTAGAAAAATATTAGCTCTACTACTACTACGACTACTGCTGTTAATAATAATCCAAATAATATGATATGATTGTCCAATTAGCTCAGAACACATTTTCTTATTAAAACTACAACCTAAGTAGTTTATTACAACTCTAGATAATTATTATAAAGTAGGTTACTGTACCCTGTCACTTAAACACACTTGATTGAAAGCCTGTGGTTTAGGTGCTAGACATCTAGCCGGTTTATGTACAACCTAAACTAATGTGAATCAGCTCATCCGCGTTTTGGTGAGATTTGTGAGACTGTGGGAAAACAGTACAGATGTTCTGAAAAAAGTTCCCCTCAGTGGCGTTTGAGGGCAGTAAAGAGCAGCACAGCGTACTGAATGAACACATATGCAGTCCCCTTCATATTTAGGTGTTTAATAAGGCTGAATCCACGCCTGAATCATGCAGGAGACACAAAAATACCAGTCTTTCTTATTGCATATTTGCATCTATCCTAAAAACATTAACATTTAAATTAGTGATTGAATATGCACAATTAATTAAAGTTTTAAAACCTATTTAATTATGTAAGATTGAAAATGCTGTTGATTTATGCCTCAATTTGTGAGTTTGTAATTTCACATTTAAATGTCCTGAACATTTGTTCTTCCCCACAGAATGTCGTGTCTAATTTTACCTTTTTCGGGAATCAGGAATTGAAGTGTTTAGCTTGACACCATCTGTGGTTTTCATCCTACAATACCTGGCAGTGCACAAAAACATGTGTAGTGTAGATTCTAAACATCCCTAAAACTTGTGGGGTCCACAGCCGTCTGGGTCACTTTTATTCTGATCCTCAGTATTGTTTAAAGCCTAAGAAGATTTCATTGCTGCACAGTTAAATCGTTTTGTGTGTGTGTGTGTGTGTGTGTGTGTGTGTGTGTGTGTGTGTGTGTGTGTGTGTGTGTGTGTCTGTCTGTCTGTCTGTGTCTGTCTGTCTGTCTGTCTGTCTGTCTGTCTGTCTGTCTTTGTATGTGTCGTGACACTGACACAATCAACTGTCACCAACAGTAGTGATTAAACTCCACCTCACAGCCGAACAATTAACTGACAGTATATTGATTCAATCGGAGGTTTGGAGTGTGGGCAGCCTTCAGTAGCACGATGATCCAGATCTACAAATCAATTCCGATTCCCTATTAAGGTCTGAAACCTAAAACAAATCACATGTAAAATATATAAAAACTCTGTCTAATCCTAGAATAACTGATTTACCTGACATATAAGTAAGGCATCATATTTATGACTTAATGATACGTGTTCCATAGATTTTTGATTTACACATCTGAGGTTTATAGGATTGATGTTCAGTGACAAAAAGAAAGCCTCCCACTCAACATGTCACCAAAATAACTCCAGAACCACAGCGCTACGTGCTCAGCGAGGAGCACAGTTTTTAATTTGCAGATAGATGCGCTGTCTCCGATTGATTAATCCCATTCCTCATGGCAGATCAGCCGTGATGAGGGTTGATTTAATTCACACACTGAATGGAGATTGAAGCGGGTCATGTTTTCTCCACTGGCGGCCCACTTTCAAGCGTCTTACGTTGAAATAAAGAAATACAGCGAATGGGCAACTAGATGAGAATTCACTCCCACTCAAATGTCCTCGATGTGAGGCTGCTAAGTTGCGCTGGATCAGAACTTACGCTGGTGCTGGGAAATGCATCTGTGTGTGTGTGTGTGTGTGTGTGTGTGTGTGTGTGTGTTATGAGATGAACAGGTGGTCTTGAAGTAAAGCAAGTAGGGCTGCGCCTGGAGGATGCACTGGATGCACCTGGGTCTCAGCAGTCAAAGGCTGGACAAGACGCATGAAGCTGAACCCGTCTCTGACATTTCAGGTTCAGTGTGTGTATATCTATGAGGGCCGGGGCATCAGGTTGCCACAAGATAAAGTAAGTACACACATGCACATGAAACCAATTGCATTTCCCCTTTGATATCCGGAGGAGCTTTGCTGATTACTAGACTCAAGCATCCTTAAAAAAACACACCTGTCCTGTTTCCACTGCACAGAAGCTGCTGGTGGAGTGAGACGCGGGAGAGAAAGACCAAAAACCCAATTAATTAAGATGAAGAAACTTGGCACGTTAGCGCGGGGAAATTACAGCCTCTCCAAACCAGCGCTGTGAGGAGGCTACAGGTAAATCAGCCTGGCCGTTACAGGGAAGGACTACACCTCTTTTATCCCCATGGAAACCACACCCATCATGACTGACAGATGCAACGCGGCAAATCAAGCAGCAAGCACAGAAGATTAAATTGGCAATTACTGCACAAGGAAACACCCAATTAACCCTGTGACAGTTAGAGTGAGCGCACTCTTGCTCGACTGCGAAGGGAAAAACGCGCTCCTCTAATTTCCCCACAGAGACGATAAAGAGGTAACAAAAAGCCAGAGGCGAGGAGCCACAAGTCACAGGTCGGACTGAGGACAATGCAGCTGCAGCGAGAGCCCCCAAAACATGAAAAGACCATGACACACGACTTATATTAAAATCAGTTTGTCCGCTTTTGATCAACAAAATACACATTGTTCTGCTTCAGACAAAAAAACACATCACGACCTACAGTTGAAGCACAATCGCGTGCATGACTTTGACACGTCGGGCGTCTGCGTGTTGCGCCTTTTGAAAACTTGAAACTATGGGTAATTGACAGTGCTGCTCCTTCAGAGAGGCTCCGCTTGAATCCCCTCCTGCGACGACTCAGTCAGGGAGGAGGATGAAAAGCGTGTCGTGAGAAATGACTGTAGCTGTAGTATGCCCCCCACAAAGCGTTTAAAGTCATGCAGGCACCTCAGAATCGTGTCAGATGCACTGTATGTTGACAAAAACTAGTTCTAATGTTAAAATGATCCACAGTTGTTAGGAATGTAATGATGACTGTTTGTGTGGTTTTATATGAATCTGGTTGAAGCTGATTCAAGGGGAGACCAAGTTTCCCTATCTCTCCCATTCCTACTGCATCGTTTTGTAACGAGGACACAGTATATTTGTTGTGTGCCTTGTGATAAGGGCCGGCCGTGCAGCGATAATCACCCAAACCTCTCTGATTGCATTTGGACGTTTCGTGAAACAAGGCAACCAATGACTCCAGCCGTAGCCGCCTGTCAAACAGAGGCTCCTTCCCATTTTCATTATAGAGCTAATCAGCTGACGAATGGGACGCAGGACAGTCGTACTGATCATCCCAAATAATCTAAACAAGGCCATTAAAGGTGTTCCTCCTTTTAAAATGCGAGTGCTTTGGCCACTCATTTAGGCCAAATTTGTTCTTTTATAAAACAATACAATTGCAGGTAAAAGTCAGAACCACTACTTACAGCTTGAGCCCCATTAGACCCGTTCCTAATTTCAATATTGTACTAACTAAGACTTGTGTGCAGTGAGTGTGCTTTGTGTGTGTAACACATTGTTCAGCATTATGCGCCGCGCCACCGGCTACCTGCATAATAACATTAAACCTGGAAATGACTAATTTGCAGAATAGGCATTTGAGCCCCCTCAACGCCCTGATTGACAGCCGTGTGGGGAAATGCAGTGTTTCTACCGAGAATTCGAGCGTTCAGTCACTTTCTGGCGCATTAGCCGGCATTTTCCTCTCCATTATCGAGCTCTTCACCTGCGGTGCCGGCGTCTAGGATCATAATGTGGTGGTAATGTTCAACCTGGGATCTCGTTTACTCATCGGAACTGGGGCTGTGAAAAGGGTTTCCAGTCGCCACGTTAAGACGTTAAAGTTGAAATCTTCTTAAAGGGTTGAAGATATTTCAAAGTATCTTGTGTGTAAAAGTATTTAAATTAACAGTTTAGTCTGATTTCTCACACTGTTATGTTTCTGTCCCTGCTTTCGGATCCTCTGTTGCCATTTACCTGCATCTCTCACACACACACACACACACACACACACACACACACACACACACACACACACACACACACACACACACACACACACACACACACACACACACACACACACACACACACACACACACACACACACACTCTCTTGGCCCCACTCTCCTTGATTAGCTCTGCTCTCCAGTCAGCAACACACACCTGATTCCTGTTGCAATTAGCCTCCAGTGTTCAGAGTCTCCACATATATTCCTCTCCAGCTGGCTCTTTGTGTTCGGGCTTTAGACAGTGTCTGCCTCAACCCGTTTATTAAGCTCTTTAGTTGATAAAATGTCTCTAAAACGTCACCTGTCAGCCTCGTCTGCTATTGGATGCCTCATCATCTCCCTCATTAGCGTTTTAACTCTTTTGACGTCGTAATCATTTAAAACAGTAGGATAAATTGTCAATGACATTGACTTGCATCCACTAACAAAGGCTTAACATGACAGCAACCCCTCCAGGTCACTGTTGTCTCACCCACGTCGTTGCCCTTTGACGTAGTTAACGGTTGCATCAGGTTTTACACAGTGCTCTGACCTCCACACCTGAGACGAATCAAGCGGCCGCAGCTTGAGCTTGACCCCGTGCCCGTCTGTCAATCAAAAGCACCGTACGCGGTGTCTGCCTTGGCGTGACGTCCGCGCTGCCTTCACCCCAGGAGCGGATGCGCCAGTGACGCACACTGCACAGATCACAGTAGACAGCGAGGAGCGCAGAGAGAAGGAGTAAAAAACAGGTAAACGAAAACGGACGAGGCGGAGCCACTCCCGAAGCTGCCGGGGTTTAATTAGTGCGACGGAAGAACAAATAAAAGCACAAGGAGCGTTCTTCTCTTCTTTCCACTTTGAGCCGTTGCCAGCACTGTGCTTTAACGTGGAAGCTGTTATCGGCTCATTCATTTCATGCAAAGGCTGTCAATTAATGTCAAAGTCAAAACGGAGACGGACGAATTCCAGAACCTGCTTCCTGGAAGCGTTCACAGTGACAACGGCAGCAGAAATGATCCCTGGTTGGTTTGAAACCAGTGTACCAGCGCTGCTCATAATTAATTTAATTGAGTTTAATGACAACAATCCTGCAAATCTAACCAAATACCAAAAGCTCTCGACTCGAGTCACCTTCGCTGCGACGCTGCATCCCACGTTCAACAAGGCTCAAAGGATGCTCTAAGTAATAGTGGTGCTTGCTTACCAGCAGTAACACACTGTCACCATAGCACAATAGAAAACTCAAAAGCGGCAATTTAGATGTCAGAGTCTCGCTCAAAACCGGTGTTATAGCTGAGAAAGCGCCAAAGCTGTGTGAGATTTCGCTTTTTTTCTGTTTGTCTCCCCAGTGTGTTTGCTGGCGACCGACACATGCAGCCAGTTTGTCGCTGTTACTTTTTTTTTTTACAGTTGTACACACTGTAAATTTGAAAAGCGTTTTTCACAGTAGTGGGAAATTACAGGCCTTTCCATCCTAACAAGTCTTGGGAGAGAACTTATTGTCCAAACCGGGGGGCTGATGATGAGGGGAGGGGAACGCGCAATTTGCATTTAAACAGCTCCCAAGAACTGTCTGTGCACAGAAGCGACGTGCGCTTACGGAAACGTGGAATTGTAACGTTGTTTGCGACTAATCTGACGGACGTCGACGACGTGAACGACCTGCGCGGCGCTGGGGATGATTGACAGCTGCTTTTCGGCGCCGGGTTGCGCGCGGTGAATAACGCGCATCTCTTGAACTCCGTCCCTTTTACTTTGTCCTGACACGAGCACATTCGTCTTTTGTGTCCAGCACTTTCTCACCATTATCTGACCTGACTGGTTAAACGGTGCTGATATGAAGACATGGGTTTTCCATGTTTGAGTTGTTTAGGCTCTTTGGCTCCGGCTGGACGCCTGCATAGTGTTTTGGTGACGCTTCCCTGAAGACACGGCTTAGTCTGAGCCTGTGTCTTAATCCACTGTGTAATGAGCGTATTTGGTTTCAGAATCATACTCTACATTTTCTTCCACCTTGGGTCGCGATGATCCTTTCCTATCACAACATCTGGCTATCGGGTGTCACCTTTCACCTCTTCCCATTACATTCTGTGCAAAGCTGACCCCAGCTGACCTCCCAACTCCGCCTGCGTGCTTTGTACAGTGCATCTGCTTGATTCACGCGTCAGCTACTTGCACGGCTGCAAGCTATTTAAACAAGAAGGTGTTCGACCCATTGAAGTAAGTGTGCATGTGTCCCCTGAAGAGATGTAGATGCTCCGATTCCTGCCTGTGATCATCCTGACTCGGTCATGACTGTGCACTCCACATTCTCCCGCTTGTGTCTCATTCGCCGTCTTCCCTCTGAGCATCCTGTGTCGCACAAAGAGCCCTTAACGCATCCTCTGCGCAACTTAAAAAGCAGCACTGCTGAAGAATGCTGATTTTGATAGATTACACGGCTGCGGGCTGGTGTACAAAAGGATTATGAATGGGAGGTAAATGAAGCACTCGGTGGTAGAGTTTCATTTGAAGTGCTATTTGGGTTTTCTTATTAAGAGGGTGCCTTGGAGATTGGGCTCTTCTTTCACCGACGTAGCGCCATATTCACATTTAGGCCTTTTGTTCACATTGAGCGCACCAGTCTCTCGTTTCCATCCAACGGAATGCACCGCAACGAGAAATAAGTGGACTGATTCAGTCAAACAGCGCGTCAGTGGAGCGTCTGTGAACAACCTGCTTCGGTTCACGTCGCCCAAGGCGCCATTTGCGGAAGGCCGCCTGGAGGAGTTTCATTCAGAGCAGAGGCACAATGTTACATCGCCGCCATTCTCTGAGGCGCTTGATTTCATTATGCAGAGAACTCACTGCTTGATTTCGAAAACCATTTATCACCTTGTTCCTTGTACAGAAGCATCAGAAAGATCAAAACATGTTACTCAGCATGTGTATATGTGTAAACACACAGTGACAGAGTCAAGAAGAGGAGAAGAAGAGATACATCAGTGTGTGCAAAGTATGTATATAAATAAATATATATAACACACTTGCTGCAATACAGCTGTATTGTTCATACAGTGTCCTAAATGTGATTAAAGCAGCTGGATTGGCCACTTTCTACTAAAAACGACTTCATCCCTAATCCTCCATTGGTGACGAGGCTTATTAAGTCCCTGTATTTTTAGTTTGCCTCGTTTCGATAAATTAATAGAAATGGCTTTGTTAAACGCACTAATAACAGCATCAGCAGTGACGTTCACATGAAGAAAGAGATATTTGACGCGTACTCCCGCGGCGCGTCTGGCGCACTATAAAACCCGGCGCGCACCGAGCGCACCGAAGAGCAGACGAGACGCCACGAGACAGCGCGCAATTCTCCCCGTTGACCCTCTGGGAAATGTAAGTAACTCGACGTTTTATTTGCCAAACTACCGACGTGACATTTTAAAGTAGCTAAAAGTTTCCCTGTCTGACTTTTGATGCCGGTTGAGCAGCTGGAATAATACTGGAATATTATCGAAGGTGTGTCGTTTGGACGCCTCCGACCAGCTAATAACGCGCTCGGGGCGCAGTCAGGTCTCGTGCCACTGAACTGCAGTGTGGTTTCAAAGTGTCCCGCTTCGCCCCGCCAGATGCATCCTAACTTGGTGAGCTGCTTGGGGACCCTGGGGTTCCTTCTGTGGGCGCTGCTGTGCCTGGGCGCCCTGACGGAGGGATACCCGGTGAAACCGGAGAACCCCGGAGAGGACGCCCCAGCGGAGGAACTGGCCAAGTACTACTCAGCCCTGAGACACTACATCAACCTCATTACAAGGCAGAGGTAGGCGGACTAATTGCACCTCTCTGTAAGAACAGGATGCAGCCCAATGCAATGAACATGCATTTAGAAAGCTCATTAGCAGAGCTGGAGTCAGTTTAATTTGAGGTTTAATTTTACATCGAGGACTAATTTGCAGGGATTTTCCTTCTCCTGTGACTGAACTGACTCAACACTCTGGGCTGTGCCATTGTGTTTTATCTTGTTTCTATATTTAACAAAGCCATGTGTAATGAAAGTGGCATCAGAAGAAGTCAGGGGTGATTTGAAGCATTTCGGATCCATGAAGTTGCCTCCCGGTCCGGTTCCGTCCGGCTTGTTCCACCTGCTGCACATTTACCAAACCTGTGGCTCGCGCTGTCAAATCGCCCACCGCTTTCAGCTTTCCTCCGATTGTCAGCGGCTCGGATGCCACCGCGGGCGTTTAGCAGCGCTCCAGCACAGCTTATCATCAGAGGGGCAGAAACGGACCACCTGCGGCACAGCTGTGTCCGAGTGCGTTTGGTTTTCACTGGGCTTACGATCACGAACGTGACACCGGGACCCGCGGGGTAACTGGGGTGTCACTCGTCCCAGCGTGAAGCTCGAAGACGACGCTAATCCCTTCAGAAGCTTGACAAGTTGCCGTCACGGCTTCATGTCTTTGTGCGCGACAGGTACGGGAAGAGGTCCAGTCCTGAGATCCTGGACACGCTGGTCTCAGAGCTGCTGCTGAAGGGAAGCACAGACGCACTTCCACAGTCAAGGTGAGAACACAGGCCCGCGTGCTCCGTGTGCGTCCGGGGACGCTGACCTTGACTTCTTCTTCCCTCCCACCAGATATGACCCATCGTTGTGGTGATGATGTCATCGGTGTTGGCTGGACCTCACTGCCGCCCCATCACTGCTGATATTCTGACCTCTACACATCTGTCCCACCACCACCACCCTGCCTCTGTCCCTTTCACCTCTATCGCCCGCCGTCTACATTCAGCCCCTCGTCGTCACCCAACCTGCTGCTTAGAGTATATGTCATAAAACTGTAAATAGTTTATTCATGTGTGAAACACTGAAGTGGGGAGGGGCATGTTGATTGTATTGTAAAATTGTGAAATAAAGACTCATTGTTTGAAGAAATGACTCGTCTTCTTTAAAAGCAACACAGACTCTTTAAGATACTGAAAATTGGCCGAAGATGTATTAGATTAGAGAGAATGTGCTTCTGTCTTCACTGAGTCTCTGCACTCCCCTTCCTCGTGGACTGCCCTGTCATCCCTCCTGATGAGGTCATGTTTGAACTTGCTGCGCCACACCTAACCTCCCAACTGACGCTCGTGACTGTTCCGGCGACTGTAACCCTGCGAGACGAGGTAACGGGTGGGAACGCGGCGAAGGTAGGCCTGCGTTTAAATTGAGTCTCCCGAGCATGAACGGCCCGGTGAGCTCTAATGCGGTCAGACGCCATCGGTCGATGGAAGGCCGCCAATTAGGGAGCTGATGGCGCTCCCTTGTGGCCGCGGGGACGCGTACCTGCTGTGACGCTAAATGGAGAGAGACACGGCATTTCCAGGAGCATTACTGCAATTACACGAGTGGTTAGCCTGGCGCAACCCGATAACAAATCAGCCCTCAGAGCACAAATAGAGCGGTTAAGAAGCAATGCAGACACACGGTCTGCAATGGAAATGAGGTAGAGCCCGGAGGAGGGGACCCATTCAGCGGGGAGTTGGTATTCACGTGATGGTTCCACATTTGGCTGTTTGACTCAAATAGCTTTTCGGGTATTAACATGAGATGAATTGCTCTCTGGCTCAACGAGGGTCAGGACTTTCTGTGAGGAACAGGCGGAAGTAACTACATGTCCAGTCTTTAATATTATTAAAATGAGGTGGCGCAGAAATGAGTAATTTGATTTTATTAGTCAAACTGAATTATTCTATTGTGGCGTGTGTGTCTTTGTTGACGCTGTAATGGCTGCTTTTGCGTGGCGATATGTATTTATGTGAATGGAATAGCGTGCCGCTGAGGCATTACTATGTGCTACAATGTACTCACTCAGAGAGGGTTGATCCTCGGTCGCCATTGGTTGGGGCGGTGACGTCAGAGGGATGGGGCGGGGCGTGTCGGCGTGATTGGCATCGTGTTCTCGGGTAGTCTGCAGCGGGACCAGGACAGACAGCTGAGGGGGGTCTGAATGTCCAACCGGGACGGTCGGTGGACCACGAAATCCAGCGCACTGTTCACGGGTAAGTCGCGGCTCGTGACCGGATTCCCGGTGGGGAGGATGTTTGAATTCATTCATAGTTGGCGTCTAAAAAGGGAGACAAAGACACTTAAGCGTGTTTGAGCCGCAGTGGAGTTTGACAGAGGGGGATGTTGCCCCGCTACGGAGCCCGCTGCTCCAGCCTTTATTCACGGACGTATCAGCTGGTCACGGGGCGCCCACCGTGGAGTCCGACGTGCACTTTCCCTTTTCCTGAAAACCAGGAGGACGGATACGGCGGCGGGGTCGGAGTCGTCAATGTGCGCGTGCACCACAATGGCTCAGATGGGTAACAAAAAATGGCCGCACGTGTGGCAGGATCGGTGGGATTCTACAGCTGTCCGCGCGGACGCAGACAGCCCCCAAACGGCTCGAGCGCCCGGCGCACGGTTCGAGCGCACGCTATGTTGCGCGCGGATGCGGCCGTGCGTCAGAACCGTGGCCTAGAACAGTTTCCGCGAAGAAACGCAGGTTGTAGTGGCGCTGACAGACTGAGGAGGCTGGAACGTGCCGCCCCTCAGTGAAACACAGCAGAAAAAAAAACTTTCGTAACAAATGTCAGGGTTTGTTTGTGTTGCGCTCATGATTCGGACCCGAGGCGCGTCCAGACGCTTCTTTTGATTATTATATTTCCAAATTTCACAGCCACTTTACATGAACACTCAATGGAACCGGGAAAACAGAGGAGACTAGAACACGTCCCCGGGTGGAGGGACGCATTATCACTTGAAAATGTTTATAAGCTGTTTCATTCTGGCGCACGCGACGGGGGAAGACCGTGCCACGCGCACACGCAGCATCTTTGGGGATCCTTCCTGGGAGGGGCTCTGGCCACCAGGCCACCGAGAGGGTCAGTAGGGACCGTTGAAAGGGGAGTTCTAGTCCTAATTTCAATTCAATTTCTTATGATGGGACGTAATCAGATTTCACGAGTGTAATAGGAGGAACAAAGGGAAGGGAAGCAGACAGTTTGGTATGTTAGGGCATTAGTGTCTGAGTAGTGGAGACAAGACCTCCAGTAAGTCTTTAGAGTCATGATCCAGGATGGCCTTTATTGTTCTGTTCATGTACATAATCCTTCCTGGGGTGGGGTGGGGTGGGGTGGGGTGGGGGTGGCTGAGGCATTACTGCTGTTAGAACGCATGACAGTTGTCAGTGAGTCACTCTCAGGCCAAGTGCAGCACTCCAAAGCTTCTACTTTTCCATTATTAATACCCAGATACGGCGGGCGGGGAGAAAACAACAAGGAAGGGCCGAACGAGAGAGAGAGAGAGAGAGAGAGAGAAAAAGAACCAGGCCACCGTGACTCAAACCTTTGAGCAACGCAGATGTCAGAGGGCTGCTCTCTGCATGTGCATCATCATATGCATCATCAGCCGAGTGGGGGGCATTTCCTACCTGTTATATAGTCCTGTGTGAAAGGAGCCAGGTCTAATTCCTCCCTCCCGTCCAGTATGTGCACATCACACAACATCTGTTTAATGATGTTTAAAACTTTGCAGTCATGTTAGGCGCCGTTGCATCACCCCCCCCCCCCCCATCTCACCCCTTCCTGCTAATGGCCAGTAACAGCAGGCTGAGAAGAGAAGCAGGCGCAGCAAATTATGACACGAGCTGCCTGTTATTAAGACGGCCTCGCGTATGGTGCCGAGGGGTGGGGGGGTGAGGACGAGGACGGGGTCACCCTGGGTGATGCGGGGAAAGTGCGCTGGTGCAACAGATGATGTGTTTGAGTTAAGTGGCGGCAGTTCAGACTGCGGTGTCAGGTGGAGAGCGCGAGTAAACATGAGTCAGCAGAAAGCCGGCTGGAGCAGCACTCTGAGGGTTTGCGGGAGATCTGGAGAAACAAAGTGGCTCGTAGACGTTTACGCTGGCAGCTGAGTAATCGGTGATAATGGGTTGAAAAATATGGGCACGGTGAATGTTTGGCCATATTGATCTAACTCAGCAGCCATCTTGGTTGACGGGTAATCCTCTTATTGAACGGCTGCCGTAATACACGGAGTGACCTACATACAATTTGTCTGGAGACAGAGGGTGATGTGTGAGAGAGCAGATAGGGTTCATTACACACACACACACGCACACACACACACGCACACACACACACACACACTGAACGTCCTCTCCCCTCCAGCAGTCGTTACCGTGCTCGTGTTATGCTGCAGCCCTGTGCTTAGACAGTCGGCTAATTGCTACCAGCGGGTGAAGTGACATCTGAATGTCCAGGCAGCGCTCGTCCTTTGTGATTTTCAAGTCACCGAGAGGAACCGAGAGAGACGGGCCGCTCTCAGAGCCGCGCCTCGGGGCCGGAGAGAGAATGTAGAGACGTAGGTTTCGTGGCGTCTCATAAACCCATGTTTTTTTTCCCATGAGGCATTTGGCTCAGCGCGCCATGCAATGACACAAACACAGGGACACAGGATCAGAGGCTGAGGCTAGCGTGACTAGAACTGGTGGAAATAAAACCTCACAGCCTGCTGATGTCTGTCTGTGCTGTTATCAGCATGTACGGACACACACACACACACACACACACACACACACACACACACACACACACACACACACACACACACACACACACACACACACACACACACACACACTGTGATCCCTCCTCATAATCCCCTTCCACGAACTGTCCATCATCTGAGTGCATGTGGACCAGGGGCACTGAAAGGACTTTTTGTTGGCTCATCCTTTTTTTTAAGGGACCAACCGAGGGATTTCCTGTGACTTTCAGAGTGGACACTGCTACAACATCAAGGGAAATCCTTGTGCACAGCCTCTCAGCATCTCTTCTTTGTATACAGCGCATTGTCATAGCATGGATGGACCGTACAGTCTAGTCTATTCTGTCTTCCCTATGATCCGTAGTTCTTGTTCTCTGTTGCCCTTCTTCTTCTTGACTCCTACTCTGCCCTTCATCAATCCTTTATTCCCTCCTCCCCTCCACCTCCCTTCATACAGTACATTCCTCTCAAATCAGGTTGTGACCTTTCATATTTTCTTCTTCCTTCTGCTCCTCCTTCCTCGTTCGGGCCTTTGATTGGTCCCTGATCGAGCTGTCGGGAAAACTAACGCTGCGCTTTTGTCTCTATTAACATTCTTTCAAGGGATATCGTTCGCTCCCAATCAGCGTTTTAGCTTAACAGTAATCCGTGTTGCATAACAAGTGGACCCCTCGCTATCTCGCGCCTCGTCTCTACAGCTCACACTGAGAAAGCGCAATTAGCTCTGGCGTGATGGGTAAAAAACATCAGACAATCACAAAGACAGAGGTGCCCGGACCTAGCCTGTGTCCAGACTGTGGAGGTGGTTAATGCCAAAGGCTAATTGAACAGTATGATAACTAACAAAGAGGAATATTATGCAGATTGTTATTGAACAGCCTGTTGTGCTTCCACTGCTCTGGGCAAGAAGAAGCTCAGAAGTACGAAGGAAAGCGGAGGAAGCTGAACGAAACGAAGCGCGTATGAATAATAGCATATTGTTCTGTGGGTGACTGCAGGCATCCATTATTCAAAATCACACAATTCCATTGTTTTGTGTCGGCTCGCGTTTTGTAATGGTCTAGTTGACAATGGATATTCAGAGCAGAATGAACGGCCTCAGTGCCTCCAGATGTGGTTTTATCAGACAACACCTTTAAACATTTCACAGTATCCTGATAAGCAAAAGCTCCATTTAGCCACTTTACAAAGCATGAGAGCATTTGATGCTAACTTCGAACATGATTTTTCGAAATCAGGCAAAAGTGAACTGTATTATACATAAATATCCAGCATTATTCAATAATAAACCCACAATCAAAGCTTACACAAATGCGAAGCCACTCTGTGTGAACGTGCGCCGGGTGCTTTGTCATTACTTTCAGAGGACGGTGCTCGTTTTGCAGCCTGATGCCTCCTTCAGTAGCTCGCTGGACAAAGCTCCCGTCTCGCGCATGTGGAGGGGGATGACACAGATAGATGAAACAGATAATCCACGGGGAAACAGCAGGAGCTGTGGAGTCTGTGAGGAATGATGAAAACCGGTGTGCGCGAATGCAAGCGCGGTTAAATATTCATGGCTCAGACGGATAAACGCTGCAAATGTTCACACGTCTCACTGCCTCCCGTCCTTCCAGGGCTCCGCGGGTCGACTGATGAGCTTCCAGTAGGACTTGATCCAGTAGAGCCTCACCGACCGGCGCAGGTAAACACTTTGCATGTAGTCAAATTTGGGGATCAGCTTCCAAAACACCTGTGTCGACTTCCCACGATGGCGCGATAACTCCTACAGCAAGTGCTTTGTTTCCTCCATATCCCTCCCATTGTTTGTGTGAAATCAACTCATCTGTGTAACGATGTCAATCATGTGCCGTTGGAGAGGAACGGAGCGATCAATAAACCACTCTGACCCTGTGACAATGCTCCCGACTGCTGCGACTGTGTGTCGTGTAACTAACAGCTGTTAGTGGTGGTAACTTTGTAGAGATTGACGAGCACTGGATATGATGAGGGGTGATAGGAGACTGTGTAATCCCGGGCTTCTGCGGCCGGATTAAAATCCCACACCTCGATTTGGGGGAGGGGTTGACTGGGGAGTGAGGTCTACATACCTACTTCTTGCATCCCTGTGACAGAGGCGAGAGGGAGCTCCTTGTCGTCCTCAGCTTATTGACGGCTTCAGCACTGCAACAAAAAGGAAACCACAACGCTGTGTCCATCTTGCTGACCTTGCAGTTTTATGGCTGGCCGTGTGTCTGTCAGGCCATCAAATGGTGAAATGGATGGTCATTCCTGGTCCCCAGAGCACAAACCCTAGACATTCTGCTGATGTTTGTAGTGTGTAGTGATTATTCATTCCCATATAAAAAAGAAATACAGTAAAAAAGGTTCCTGTCCAATATAAAAAAAACCTGTTTAGTTTCAGGCATGGAGAAAAAAAAGTGGATAATCCTGTCAGCATCACTGAGAGATGTAAGGTTGTGAGGGCACATTCATTTAGAGGGAGAGACATGAAAGGAAAAGGAGGGAGAGGTGACGCTCTCATTAGGCGGACACACTGCTGCCTTAAAGAAGTGGACGCCCGCTGCGGGAACACGGACAAATCCAATGTCAGAGAGTTCCTGCACATGCTGAATGAAGAGTGAGAACACGGACATGGGGGTCAGTCCTCCTTCAGTCCAACTTACATAAGGTTACTTACATAATGACTCACTCCGCCGTGCTGGTGTGTGTGTGTGTGTGTGTGTGTGTGTGCATGTGTGTGTGTGTGTGTGTGTGTGTGTGTGAGGGGCAACTCGACCTGAGGTGAGGTGCGATCAGGGATGCGAGAGCGGAGGGGGGAGGAGGGGGTGGGGGGTACTTGAGCAAGTCCGGCACGGCAGGAGAGGATTGTGGGATTATGTGCGCATGGCATCAACAGGGGCGGCGGGGGGGTCAGGGGTAGGAGGGTAGGGTATTAAAACCAGAGTGGGGGGGGGGGGCTTCCAAGCGTTACACGCACGTCCACATCTGTCTGTGTGCGCTCCTGCACTCCCGGCATCTTCACATCAGCGTCTCGGCTTCTTCTTGAATTTCTCCCCACTCGTCCTTCCTCCTCCTCCTCCTCCTCCTGCCCACCCCTCCTTCCCGCCCTGTTTCATAATATTTCCTGATCTTAATCCCACTCTCTTTTGTGTCTCATTTTTTCTCTCATTCCCTGCCCTCAATCCCCATACCCCCCCCCCTCTCTCTCTCTCTTTGTTTTTGTGGGAGTTTAGAGGGTCAGCAGTGCCAGACGAGAGGATCGGAGGACAGCAGACATAGTTTCTGAGCTGCTAGTGGTTTACTAGTGGTTAGCCTTAGCATACTTGTGGCAGCAGGGAGGAGGAAGGAGAGCTCGGTGATGGTCACGGCCATGGAGGACGCCTGCCCCAACGGGGCGAGCGAGGAGGAGGTGACGCCCCAGGGACAGCCTGGCGTGGAGGAGCCCCCGGCTGCACGTTCCACCCAGGGAGCAGATGCGTCTGGAGGTGAGGAAAGAAGGAGGAGGAGGAGGAGGAGGAGGAGGAGGAGGAGGAGGAGGAGGAGGAGGAGGAGGAGGAGGAGGAGGAGGAGGAGGAAGAGGAGGTCTTGGGTCCTGTATTGACTGATAGAAGGGCTTTTGGATTAGATTGCATTCATCTTATTTCATTGGTCAGAGTCCAGGCACAGAGTGAGTAAATGTATTTGGCATCAAACCATTAGTGCATGGAGAGAGGTTTAACATATTTACATCTAAATGCTCGTCATCCGAATGCAGTAGTAGTTAACTGACAGTTGCTTTATTCACCTTCAAATGTGGAAAACGAGTGTGATCAGTGGTTTTCGTATCCATATTGCCTGATCTCTTTCCAAGCGCCTGGTTAAAGCGCCGCCAGATGTTCATCTGCATTCATTTGCCACTGGACGCCATTAACTCTAAAGCTATTTTCGCACCGACGGCTGAGATCTACTCTGGCTTTAATCACTTTAATAGTTTACTACCAGCTGCAGCAGATATAAGGTGTTAGAGCTCACTCAAGATGTGGGTTGATTTTTAATCACGTTATGTTTTTGTATGTGATATAAATCGTTCGAGTCTCTGAAATCTTCAAACGTGATACAGTTCCCTCCTGGAGTTTAGAGGAGCTTAAGCTGTGAGAGTTGTTCTGTTTTTCCCTGCAGGTGCTTCCATCGTTAACCTGCAGTACTAAGGGAATGAATGATTATGTGAAGGGACTTTGGATGTGGAGGATGATGCTTTAGTGCAGCCAGGTTTGTTTTCTTTGTCTTATGGGGATGAATGCCCACATCTGAACTAAAGCCCTGCTGTACATTGTCCGGTCCTGTAATCTGGGAGTTCTCACAACTTCACGCAGAGCTTAACAAGTTGGTAGGTGGTTGTATCTTCAAGCCATATTTCATAGGATTATGGAGAATTTGTGGAGGAGGATTTAGTTTATCCAATCTCTCACTGGATAGAAAAGTATCGCTTGGTTGCTTGTGCCGATGTGTAATGTACACACAAGCAGTATGTGCGTGTGTGTGTGTGTGTGTGTGTGTGTGTGTGTGTGTGTGTGTGTGTGTGTGTGTGTGTGTGTGTGTGTGTGTGTGTGTTTGCTGCGTGGACATTCCTGTGGTTGATTTTGAAATGACAGCGAGCTGACCGCGAGGCTAAAGGTCAGCAGGCGACTTTGTTGCTGTATTAAATAGTATGAACTCTCTTTTAGATTACTCCAGAACATGAATAAGTATGAATCACACATTGCTTTTCAAACTTCAGGTCGTTCTGCTGCAACCGAGCCAGTGTTTCGACACTTGTTTACGTTGGTCGGTTAAATGACTGTCTTCATGACAATTACGCCTCTGCTCTGATAAACTGTTTGGCCTCCACACACAATAAATATCATTTAAATACGCTGTAAATTATATGTATGAAAGGAGTTTTAGACGTTTATGACTTGTTGTGTAGTAAATGGTTGATAGTCAACTGCTGTAGACGTATGCTAAATTAATAGTATGCAGTGGATTGTGTTCTTTATAAGTTTCATAAATGTTTGATTTACATGTCTGTGCTCTGATATTATGACGTGAATCATAAGTCATAGTTAAATCGTGATGAAGCTTTGAGAGCATCCAGTATTTATGGACGTATTTAGTGCCCACACACGCTCCCAGGGTTCGACCCGTTGCACACGGGCTCAGAGCCCCTGGTATCAGGGCGTCAGCTGGCCGACACCTCCACTTCACACCGCTCTCTCTCTGTTTGTGCCTTCGACAGCACGCTCTGTTGCAACCGACACCGTGAGAACGCTGAAAATCTGGGGATTGGGCGTATTTCGACTGTTATCGGGTGTTCGCAGACGCCTGGGGTCTGCACAGGTTCTTCTGAGGGACTAGACTCTTGGTTTGGGGAAATATGTGTTTAAAAATCTGCATGAAGTGAATGGAGACTCATGCAGTCAAGGCCTAATTGATGCTCCTTGGCTTTTATTTTGTAACATGAAAGTCAGATCAGACGTGACGTCTTCATGCTTTTCTCTAACAACTCTTGCATCTCTCTCTCTCTCTCTCTCTCTCTCTCTCGCGCTCTCTCTCTCTCTGCATCCTCGCCCGCCCAGCCATGCAGCAGGTGTTGGACAATGTGGGCGAGCTGCCCACCTCCAGAGGCGCCAAAGACATCGACCTGCTCTTCCTGCGCGGCATCATGGAAAGTCCCATGGTACGTTCCCAGGTCAAGGTAGCACACACGCGGCCGGGGCCGAGCGGCGGCGGCGCCGTGAGACCGCCACACCGGCCGTAACTTCCTGCACACGCGCGCTAACGCACCGCTGCTAGCCGGAGGCCAGGCTGCCGCCACGCTGCTCCGTTCACAGAGAGCAGATATGACAGATGACCAAACAAACAAATCCTGCTCTGACTTCTAACAGGGTAACATGAGACAGACGGCGGCTCGCGTACGGAGCGGAATCAGCTCTGCGCCGCTTTGCATTCAGAAGCCCGTCTGGTGGCGGCCGTCTGCGCTGCACGACCGGCAAATTAGCCCCATTCAACGGGGCCTGTAGGAAGCCTCCCCTTCCTGAGCGCCTCTGTCTCCTCCCAGGCTCACGAGCAGCTGGAGGAAGTGAAGCTGGAGGCGGTGCAGGACAACAACGTGGAGCTGGTGACGGAGATCCTGGGCGACATCAGCAACCTGAAGGTGAAGGACGACAGCGCGGCGGAGCTGTCCAGGATCCTGCAGGAGCCGCACTTCCAGGTGAGAGGATCAGCAGCAGAGCCCACACGCGTGCGTGCGTGCGTGCGTGCACGCTGGAAGTGAAGAGCTGCTTTATTCCCATAATAAACTTTAAAGTAGGACCTGCTGTAATGTTTTGACTTTAATTGCAGCAGCTGACATATTAGATCCCTTTCCCATGCATCAGTAGGACACTAACCTCTATCTCTGGACCTATCAGAGGCTTTGTGAAGGCTGCACCAATAGGAGGTGGAGTCCTGAGCCCTGCACCGATCAGATGTGTTTGTACTGTAAGCTGGAGGATAAGACTCCGTTGACCTACTGAAAAGGGGGGCAGAGACGAGAGGGGGGGTCAGAGAAACATATTACATCATTTATAGATGTGGTTTTTATTGGCCATGCTTGTCTGGTGATGATATATCAGTATATGAGTAATAAGAGTAAAATCTAAACAAGTTTTCTTAGCTCGTGGGGCAATAACAAATGAACTGTATTTTAATTGATTAGATTTGGAGCCTAATCCATATGTGGGGCTTTAAAGCCATTAGACAATTAGGTTTTGTAAACACAGCTTTAAATGTTACTCATTGTTGATAGAGGCTTGTGTGTGAATCAAGTTCTAATACTGACAAAGTAATAGATGTATAGAGATCTGTAGTGTAACCTTTAATGTGTTGGATCGTGTCCACGTCATCATCTTTGTCCTCCTCTCTGTCTCTCAGTGTCTTTTAGAGGCTCACGACATGGTGGCCTCAAAGTGCTACGAAGTCCCGCCCCCAACCGAGACAACCAATGACGCAGCGGTGAACAGCGCGCTGATGCAGGCGGATGCCGTGCGCATGATTGGGATTCGAAAAAAGGCAGGAGAGCCACTGGTGAGCAGTGTGTGTGTGCGTGTGTGTGTGTGTGTGTGTGTGTGTGTTGAAGGATGTAAAACCATGTGGATCACAGTTGGAGTGTGGGTGAAGGACAGCGAAAGTCAGCACGTGAAGCCATAACACCTGCTGCCTCCTCCTCCTCCTCCTCTCAGGGCGTGACGTTTCGCGTGGAGAAAGATGACCTGGTCATTGCCAGGATCCTTCACGGCGGCATGATCGACAGGCAGGGCCTGCTCCACGTGGGCGACATCATCAAGGAGGTGAACGGGAAGGACGTGGGCAACAACCCCACCGAGCTGCAGGAGATGCTCAAAGACTGCAGCGGGGGGATCACGCTGAAAATACTCCCGAGCTACCGTGACGCCCCTGCACCCCCTCAGGTACGCACCAGCACGTAAACAGGAGCGTCTGCATAATGGCCGCCAGATGTTGGGCAGTGGTGCGGGGCTGGCGAGATGTCCCACAATCCTCTATGCAGGAATGTGAACCCTGGGACCCCTATTAATAACACTCCACATGCTATGTAGGTCACACTAGCTGTGTGTCACACACACACACACGGGTTTTGATGGTTCAGACTCCTCCAGAACAAACAGACGTCCTCACCTGCGAGGCCTAAACTGAACGAGCAGCAGTGGGACCCGAATGAGACATAATGCAGAGTTACATCCGACCCCGTGGCTCGGGGCGCTTCGCACAATAGATTTTACGGGCTTGTTTTATTGCTTCCCTCGGCCGCCTGTTTAATCTAATACCGGGCCAGAGCACTTACCCTTCTTGGCAGAAGCCTCCGCTGTTGCTCAGCGTGAACAACTGCGTCGGGCGCGGGGCAGGAGCTAGTAGGTGTGAATGAACCGCTGCTGAGCTCGTTTTGTCTTTCCCAGTGCACGCCCTCCACGTATTGGACTGTTTCTAGAACACTGTTTGTGTTGCCGACAGGTGTACGTGCGGCCGTACTTTGACTACAATCCTGCCAACGACAACCTGATTCCCTGTCGCGAGGCGGGAATAGCCTTCAACAAAGGCGACATCCTCCAGATCGTCAACAGGGAGGATCCCAACTGGTGGCAGGTGAGCTTCCCCCACTGGTTCCCAGTAGATGAGGATGAGGTTCAGCGCCTAACTGGACTCATGTGTGACCTGCAGGCGAGTCACGTGGTCGGCGGGGCGACGGGACTGATTCCCAGTCAGTTCCTAGAGGAGAAGAGGAAAGCCTTCGTCCCTCGAGACTTTGATGGATCGGGTACGTCAGTGGGTCCATGTACAAACGCTGTGCTTCTGCTCCAGCTGAAGGCTGTCAGGCTGTGATACAGCTTTCTCCATTAGCGTGATGAACTGGTTTGCTGCCAGACCTGCCACTTGTGGCCTGGTCCACGCCTGCCCCCTGCTGGCCAAACACTGCAAGAGCATGAACCTTGAGTTTTTTTTTATAGGGATCCTCTGTGGCACTATAGCTGGAAAGAAGAAGAAGAAGATGATGTACCTGACGGCCAAGAATGCAGGTGGGTGGAGTCTTCGCACCTTCGTCACCTGTTCTCTAATGGCCGCCAGTGACCGCGTGAACCTGCCTGTGCGCCAACAGAGTTCGACAGACACGAGCTGCAGATCTATGAGGAAGTGGCAAAGGTCCCGCCGTTCCAGAGGAAGACGCTGGTTCTGATCGGGGCGCAGGGCGTGGGCCGGCGCAGCCTGAAGAACCGGCTCATGGTTCTCCACCCCACCCGCTTCGGCACCACCATACCATGTACGGCCAGGGTTGAGTTTTGAACCGCTGCCGGAGCCCAACACGCGCGCCAATCAACTACCCTCTTCTCCCCAGTCACTTCGCGGCGGCCTCGCGACGAGGAGCTGGACGGAAACTCCTACCACTTCACCAGCAGGACGGAGATGGAGGTGGACGTCCGGGCCGCCCGCTTCCTGGAGCACGGCGAGTACGACGGCAACCTGTACGGCACCAAGATCGAGTCCATCCACGAGGTGGTGGCCGCGGGGCGCACCTGCATCCTGGACGTCAACCCGCAGGTGAGGCCGGAGGGCTGCGACCTGATAGGCCGAGCAGATGCTTTACAGTCGTGTCTCTCTCCAGGCTCTGAAGGTTCTGAAGACGGCCGAGTTCATGCCGTACGTGGTCTTCATCGCAGCCCCGGACTTCGACACGCTCAAGGCCATGCACAAGGCGGTGGTGGACGCCGGCATCACCACGAAGCAGCTCACCGTACGTTGACACGCACCCGCAGCTTAGAGGCAGCGTTGAGACGCGGCCCGGCCCGTTCACGCGCTGACGCCTCGCCTGTGTTTGTGTGTCGGCAGGACGTGGACCTGAGGAAGACGGTGGACGAGAGCGCCCGCATCCAGCGCGCCTACGGCCACTACTTCGACCTGACCATCGTCAACGACAACCTGGACAAGGCCTTCGAGACGTTACAGGCTGCCGTGGACAAGCTGTGCAGCGAACCCCAGTGGGTCCCGGTGAACTGGGTTTACTGAGGGCCGGCAGCGGAAGCCACGGGAGACGGATCCGCCAGCAAGTTTCCGACCACAAAGGCCAAAGTAGAGACGACTTCTGCAAAGCAACACACAAAAAAAAAAATACTGCTAACGACTCTCTCTCCTCTTGGGCCTAAACGCTGTGCAACTGTTTTTCTACTCAGAACTCAAAGGGAAAGAGTGCTTATTTATTTTATACTTTTTATGAAAAATCTTTCTATTTGATGTGGAATGAAAAAAACAAAAACACTCCTGGTCGTGTAATTGGGCCCCTTTTTTCTTGCTTTTATTTATTGTCGTAGTTTTTATTTTGTAGACGTCTTCCTTTGTGGATGCCCACGACTAACGACCTCCAGCCTGTAGCTCGAAAGCGAAGACGAGTGGATCATCTCCGAGCCGAACGCTGTTCGATAGCCCCGGCTGCACCTCATCGCCTTTTCTGAGCAACCCGTGTAGCTCCGTGTTCATTTTCACATCCAGACCATTAAATCTATTAATGTTTTTGCATAGCTGCCCCCAGACTTATGACGAGCGTCTTCCACAGAATCAAAGAAGAGGTTAAAATTTCCTCTGCTATATAAAATAAAAAAAAATAAATATATATATATATATATATATATATATATATATATAATGTGCTTTTTATAAGATCAATTGTTTTGTGGAGGTTTCCTCTCTAGTTTTTCATCTTTGTGGTGATTCACAGATTTCATGGTTTTGTCTAGCTTATTTTCATTTAATCGTGTTGTTGTTTTATCTTTGTGAATGTGGCACAAACCTGCACCGTCCTAATGTGTTGCTGTTTGCCAAAGCCCCTGAGCGTTCTCATGTACTGTTAAACCACTGGTGTTTCACCTACGGGCTATACATGTATTAGACATATTACCTGATGGTAAATATTTAAATAAAGCCAACAACAGACCTTTGAACTTCATGAGCGATAAATGACAAACCTGAAACTGAACCTTATTCATTAGATGTAACACGTCAATCTGTGCCACATTTGACTGTTTTCACATCAACCTCATGTCTCCAAATTTCTTTTTACATTCTTATCACCAAAGTTATGATGAATAAAGTTCATTAAACTTCCCAAAACATTTTGTTTGTGTTCAAGATTTAAAACAGTACTGAAATGAGACCGTGACGCTGGAACAAAGATAGAGCAATTCAATAGGCATAAAAGAAATTAAATGTCAAGACAACATGACTTTTTAGACATTTTTATTAATTATCGCAACTTACAGTCAAGCCAAAGAGTGAACTATATTAAATGATACGTATTCACATTATGTCCTAACAGGGTTTACAGCATGTCTCGTGTCCTGTAAGCGTAATTGTTAACAAAAATAAGGAAATGTAAAATAGAAATCAAAAGCTTACAACTTTACAACATCAATGAGCTTAGCAGTGGATGTGAACATATTAATTCAGCAACATAAAGACCCTCACCAGAACAGGAATGACAGCAAATTCAGTTTTGGCATGTTGTGGTTTAAATAAGGGAGAAAAGAGTGAGAGAGATAAAAAGAGAGAAAATAAATAACTCAGACGAGAGTTCAAAATGACACAAATGAAGGGAGGTTTGAATTCACACAGCTGTGCAGGCCTGCCTGTACTAAGAGACTTTGGTCACTTTGATCCTCCATCCTGGCTTCTATTAAAATGAAAATAGATTAAAACGTTTAAAAGAAGGGGAAAAAAACAAAACACCCACCAAGACAAAATCAAGTGTCCTGAAATCCTCCATGTTTGAATGAACGGGGGAACAGAGATTCTAATTGACAAGTATTTGTGTTTTTAAAAAAGCTTTGCAGCTGACTACAACTCCAGGAAAGCCCCTACATTCATAGGAGGTAGATAACAACACAACAATGGCGCAACTTCGTGTCTGAACAGGAGTCGAACTCGGTTTAATCTGAAACTGTAGTGCATAATTTGTTAAACGCTTAAGGCCCGTTAAGAGCCTGTGGAGCCTCGAAAGGTCACAGTGGGAATGCTCTTTCATAATAATGTGTTATCTTATAATGAACCAGTTGAGATCATAAAGGCTAATATCTGGATGATGAGACGTGATGATGTGGAACACGATGCATTTATTGCAGTGGATGCGTCGCTGTGGTTACGCTGTTATTGTTCCTCCAGCTTTTTGAACTGATGCGACATCCCAGGCGGAAATCGCAGCTACAACAGCCCATAATAGTAACACAGTGTCGAGAGCTGCTGAACTTGCTCCGTTAACTCGGTCAGTTAGCTACAACGGCACAGACCTGCCTTGAAAGCGCATCACATCAGGACAAACAGGCTTCGGCTGTGGATCAGAGGATTCCCACTGTGACCGTTCAGGGGACCTGCAGGGACCTCGTGTGGGTTTCTAAGGCTAGTTTAAGACAAAGGTGTGTGTGTGTGTGTGTGTGTGTGTGTGTGTGTGTGAGGGGGGTGGGGGGGGGGGGGGGGGGGGGGGGGCGTAATAAGCAGATATAGCCCTTTCATGGCGATACCTGAGTCAGCAGTCGTTGGACCACAGAGCCTCGGTCGAGAAGTTTGACACTGCAGACGCAGAAGCAGACGAGACGCTGCGACAGCCAGGAATCGTTTGGATGAAATCACATTCGCGTTTAAATTGCATAAGTGACACATGTCTAAAATTTGGCCACAACGTGTATTGTCCCCCTTCTGTCCGACTATCAGATTAACTGGTGGCGGCGCTGGCAAAGCCTGCAGTGACATTCAAACCTCCCGAAAGGGCAAAATTAAAAATTTATTGGACAATATGAAGTACACTAAAGAAAAAAGTCAATGCAGCATATATCAGGCTTATGAGGTACTTCATTAATATATATAGATATATCAACCTTTTTAGAAAAGCTCTTCAAAGTCATATTATTCCTTAGATTTCCTATTGATAAAATACCTCGTCAGTTATGTTTTACTTTGTGCCCGACCTTGAGGGCGTCTTTTGAGACTGCTTTGAAAGTGCAAACACAAATACTGATCGTTCTATGCAGCATCTACACGCAACTTTACATGATCATTAAAAATAGAAAATGACTTTTGTTTTGTGGTGCGGCAGATTTAGTCAAACCTTTGTTGAAAGGACTCACAAACCCAAAGCTGGGGCCGATCGAGAAGAGAGAGATTCGACAAAAGGCACACGAAACGAACACACGGGATGCTTTCAGTTCAGACTAAAACAATCTGCAGCTCAACGCCACACAACCTCATATGTACCTTTTGCTGAAGTTAACAATGATTTGATCCACTGTGAATAAATTAAAATGTGTATCTTCCCTTTTGTGAATCATGTTTTAAAACCTTTACAAAAATGTTGTTGAACCTGGCTAATCTAAGGAAAGTAGATATGAGCCAAGTCAGAGTCAGGGACGTCCTCCCCGATTTTATTGCAGTACTGGGTTAACAACTGTAGGCATGTGAGCACATGGAGCGGCTCTATCTGGTACGAAACCTTAATATTTCAACATTCTGGTAAACCTGAAAACACAAGGCAGGTCCCATCGGTACATCTACTCATTTACGGCTGTGTGTAATTATGAATCACAAATGTAAATGTTTGAGCGTTGCTTCGACGTAGACATACAAGACTGAAGTAAAGGAACCAACCTTACCAGCAAACCACAGATTAAAGTCCAACATTATTGCTGTACATACATCTTTCCAAACAAACCTTCACTGCCACTACCACACCCCTAAAGCTTAGCTGGATTATTAATGAATAGTAATTACGATGGCACATTTGGCAATATATGATCCAGTCATCCGGTTTATTTCACCTCATGAATCCTAGATCGTGCTGGCTTGTCCTTGAATCCCTTTTGAAGCAATGAACACAATGAGACTTCCCATAATTCAAATTTGGTCCCCTACAATGGAACTAAAGCAACCAGCCAGTTTGCTTTTCTATTTACCGCACTTTAAGAAAAAGACAGCCGCTCTCACAAAACATTGGCTTATATATTGGTTTGGTCACTTCAATGTTTGATTTTCTTACCATTATCTTGAATTAGGGCTAATATTAGCTAGCACCTGATGCTGCTCTGAGGTAGTTTTTGTCCAAGTTGGTAAATAAAAAGCCAAGTCATTGTGAAAACTAGAAATGCCTAATACAAAAAACACAAAAATACCCATGAGTCTTGCTTAAATGGATGCATTTAGATCAGCTGGAAGGTACTAGTTTGGTAATGTGTGGTGAAGCTCCGTAACAGTTCAGTTCAGATCGACTGTGGGTACATCCACGTCCCATTCTGGACCAGTAATGGCTGCTGGAGAGAGGCATGGCAATTACTTGGCTCCATTCTTCTGAGGTCTCGAGCACTGGGTTCTATTTTTGCCACCGAGTAGCTGTGACCGCACTGATCATCAATTGGCAACCAACTGACCGGGAATGTCAGCTCTGCAGCACTTTGTCAAACTAATATGAACTCAAACGAGTCGCAGATCAGCCAAGTCCCGAGAATTCATTGTGTGGAAACTAGGAAATGTTAGACCGGCAGATCAAACTTTGAATTCATCCTATAGGGACTGTTAACATTATAGCAACATTTCATTTCACGCCAACAGGTTTTTGTACTAGAACATGTAACACCTCTTTCCAGTCGTCTGTACAACAACGCAGCACACACGGCTAAAAATGGAAAAGTGGCAACTGAAGACATTCTAGTTCTAATATGCCTTTAGGGTAAATACTGCAACGTGAAGCTACAAATACAAACTATGCTCTGCCAGTGCATTTGAAATTATATGCAAATATATTTGGGTGCCAGATTAAAAGGAAATACGCATGCAATCCTACTGTGATGCACAGCCAGACTCTGCAGTGCAGCATTGCTCCATGCAAGAGTAAAAATGAGTTAAGGAGCACAAAACATAGTTTGGGAACGACTGTGTTTGTAACAATAATGTTCAGTGCGTTCCCTCAACAGCTCCATGTTTTAGCCCACACTGCTGCACTTACTGGTTAAAACAGAACCTAATTAACAGCGCGCTCTCACTGTGACGGTGCCAAGCATCGACCGCGAGGAAAGATAGTTTTACAATCTGTACTCAAGTATGAAGGAGAGTCCCAGCTGGAAGACTACGAGAGACTTTCCTCTACAACAGGGTGACAAACATTCAACTCCACCCATCTAAAACAGATCAGCACCGGGAACAGCTGCACATTTACTCCTACCTTCGAGGTGATCAGAATGTGTTTGTATGCGTCATTATTAGCTGTGATACGACGTAATGTAACTGTTGGAGTGGCCAGGAAGAGGAAAACATTCTGGTTTGTTGTTGCACAAAATCCAGTTTTTTCCCTATGACAGTAGCTTACAATTGTGTAAGAAATGATTATTAAATGCTTAAAAAGACATTACGTATGGAGTAACTGTGAAACCAGCTTGTCTGTAGCAACAGCAACTACTATGAACAACATTTTTGTTTAGGTTGTGGGAATTTAGTGATGTCATGTTGCACAACAGCACTTCGGTGGGTGAACATTGATGTGCTGACACCCATTTAGCAACGGAACAGGGAAACTATAGGTCTAAATCCATCAGAGCGCCACGAAAAACTAAAAGCAACGTTGATAGACCTGCATAGTAATACAATCACCAAAAGTGAGGAACACAAGCATCACCCAAACTCAAACTTAGCTCTACACCTTCCAGTGGCACTGGGCTAATGAGTTCATGAGGCCAGGGGAGTTTCACAAAGCAACTCTGCAAGAACCGAACAAGAATCAGACTGAGGTTTAAAGCAGGAGCTGAAAAAGAGCAAATAAGACGGAAAACAACCATCACACACCCACACGTTATCTCACGCAAGCATGACGCCAGGACAGGAAAGATTACTACGCTCTGCTCACCTGCACAATTCTGTAATTCAGGTTAACAATGGCTGTGACATGGGAAATATTTAAACCAATTAGTTATTAATGATAATACCTTCTGCAATTATTAAAGCCTATAAATAAAAGAAACACAAAAAAGCTATACACTTGAAGCAAATATAAATGTACTGGATGGATACAAGCCTATAAAATATTACAAAACACACACACACACACACACACACACACACACACACACACACACACACACACACACACACACACACACACACACACACACACACACACACACACACACACTACATTCATTGACATAACTCGAAGAGAAGGTTCTATTCTAAAAGGAGGTTTCTTTATGTCAGCAATAGTTTCTCTACAGGAGATGCATGAGAGGCTTTACTATACACAGGACATTAAACTGATATATATATTTTTATTCCAAGCCCAGAGCTGTTTTACCAACAGCGTCTTTAATTTAAACATACCTACTAAATAAGTAAACGTTCTATCTTGAAAACACAATTAGCCGGTTACATTAGCTTATGATATGCTATTCATCTTACAACCAACCAGCTTTGTCCAACTTTCAGTCACCCTGTGAAAGCGATGCCAATCTGAGGTGTGAATTTAGACGTGCGTCTGCCGCCGTGTTGTTTGGGTTCCTGCTTTGACGCTTTGCCGTACGGAGCACCGCGCAAACTGAGAAGTGCCATGTTCACCCAGGCTCGTGTATTCATTTGTTCATTTCATACACATTCTTGCCGCAGCTCATCATGATATGTATATTAGTAGAATCTGTGGTGGTGCCACGAGGCCTTGTATCGGTGATGTAAAACCTACACGCTCACATTCTCTCACAGCACACAACGCGCAGTGATCAGAGAAGCCTTACTGTCTGCAGCGAACGAGCTCTTTAACGCTTGTCAGTTTGTTTTGCATAAAGCACCTTTCTGCCACAACAAAAGGCAGCCCACCCATGCAGCTTCAAGTTTGACTCTTCCTTTAACAGTTAAAAGGCATCAGGATATTAGTGAAAGACAACACACTGAGTGTTGGTCGACTAGGCAGGATCTCTTGGCTAAATGAATGGTGACTGCACGTACTGAGGCTGTCCATGCTTCTTTTATTTTAAAAAAAAACCATCAACGGCAACTGCTTTTTCTTTTTTAACAAAAGAAAAAAAAATGCTGCTGCCATTCTGCAACCTAATTAATTCTCCAATGCTGCAACAGCGTCAAAGTGTATCCATGTTAGTGCAAAAATAACATCTCCAAGAAAAGCAATGTCATTCTGATCTGGTACATTAAGGTGCTGGTATACGTTACGTTAAACACAAAGAAGCAGTAACAACAAGTACAAACCCAAGTTTTTGGGGATCACACTCATTATAGATAATGTGACACACGTCAGACATCTTCTGTAGAACACCCTGGCAAAACTTTGCGAGCTGGTAAATAGACTGAACAATTGAATAAGTAGATCATCTGGGTGCTCTGTTCATACAAATGAACGCCCTGCTGCAAAGACGCTTCACATTTCTGATCTGCAACTGAACTACTCGTGACGATTTAAACATGTATTTTAGTCATCTATCTTAACAGTCTGACTTACAGCACCTTTTAGTTACACTTAATGTTTCCAGCTGATTGTGGGCTTTACGTGTGTGTCATACTGCTTTGGTGAAAAACTAAGGTGTCGAGAAAGTCTCATTTCATTGGTGCATAGAATTAAAAAGGAAAAAAGGGAAAGCTTTGTGTGAATAGAAACACACTAAGAATTTGGTCATACAGCTCAATGCTCCAAAACCCTAAAAAGGTGACAAACAAAAAAAAAAAACAAACACAAACACATTCTCTCATCAGCTCGAGTCAAACTATGACAGATCGCAACTACATCAAGAGTGTTCACCATTGCGCACTCAAGCACAACCCCCAATGTCAATCCAAGATTCAAACAATGCCAATTACATAGATAGCAGGGTAATTATACAGAAATGGCCAGCAGTGTGATGTTACCATTACACTAAAACAGGTAACAAGAGGTAGAACACACAGCCATTTCCATACAATTACACCAGTGTCACAATATGGCCGAGCCTCCTGCGTCGATTGAGGAACACGTGTACAGAATTCATTCCAATGTCCTGCTATCAAAAGTGCATCCAAATTTACATGTTGCGAGACCAGCACCAATAAGAACAATATTGACATCATAAAAGTAAATATCAAGTACATGATTTTCAGAATGCCCCACAAACACAGTCAGTCGGATTTCTAGTTGCTTTACAGGTAAATAAGTAAAAGAATAACACAGAGAGATACAAAGAGACAGAGAGAAAGAAAGAGACAGAGAGAGATCCTCAAAAAAAGACAAAGAACCTTTAAGCAGAGGAGTAAAACGCCTTGTGGACTAGTCCAGCGAGGATTTAAGGTGGTTTACGGGGAAAACGTCTAGCACCTAGAATCAACATGTCTTTTTGTGCTTCAATGTCTTTTCATTATTAGTCATGTAAAAGTTTGCAATCTTGTTTGGCTAAGAAAGACGGTGTGATACAAAGGATACACCCAACATTTTTAGACTATAAAATCTACAACGATACAAATGACCACACAAAGACTTCATCCCTGCAGAAAGGTATGAAGACGCTGATAAGCACTCAAACGCTACTAAATGCAACATGCTAAAAAACTAACAAAAAAAACCAAAACACATTATCTACTTCTAGAAATGACCCAAATCTTAGTCAGATGCCTCACTGCTAAATCTCTTGGTTAAAAATGATGCATAGTTAGAAAAGATAGACTACTCTCCTCCGATCACTATATGAACATTCGCCAGCTTACCTTAGCAGTAAAACCTAGGTGGGATGTTAGGGTATATCTAGAATTACTAGTAAGACTGAAACTGTCTTAGAAGGCAAGAGAATATTTGCATTTAAATTCTGTATACAAATACACTTAAATTTATCTGTGTGTGGGCCAGTCATTAAAAAAATCTTTATATTTTCAGCAGCCTCTACTGAAAGCTTATTCAAAATATACCTTATAACCAACATTACTATATAGTATAAAGACTCACAAAAAGTAATTTGCATAAAACCCAACATTTGTGCGATTTCTGCTCCTGATTCTTGGAGCAAAGGCTTTCTTTAAGAGAAAGAGTTTCTTTAAGGGGCTTTCAATCGGTTCATCTCTGACATGTTGCGGCGTTCACTCCACTGTACCGAATGCCTGGAAAATGAGACTCCACACAAACATCTTGCACTGACAAAGACACTGCAGAGAACACTATCCTCTTGGTATATACAGTAAAAATAGAAGTAGGGTTAATGTGTACAAAGGAAGAAAAAAACAACTATGCCTAAACAACAAATGTCTAAATGTGTCAAACAGAAGTCAGCCACATGCATATGCATTACAAAAACTGATTGAAATTAAAACAGGCTGCGAAAAACAGAAGGGAACAAACCCAGATTTCATTAAGTTCCCCTCCGTGTCATTTTCTTCATCAGGTGTCTCCTATCAACACGGCTCAGAGTAGGTGTCCTTGTTGGGAACCAGTCCCAATGTATGGGGCTACGGGTGCACCTTTTTTCAGTTCAGACTAAAACATGAGGCAGAGGAAGATAAAAAAATGCTGTTCTTTACATTTCTGAACACTAAAAGCCCTCAGGATAAAATGTTGGTTGAAGGGTTGATAACAAATCTGATGCAAAGAATCCTTTAGCAAGTTGTCACCAGATTTGGCATTAAAGGTTCATCAGTGTCAATCAAGGGCAAATACTGAAAACCCAGCTGATGTGGGCCAATTCATAGTTTTTACATAGAAATGACGACAGAAAAGTGGTCTCAAATGGCACTTTTCATCACATAGTGCCCTATGTGAAAATCACACGCAACTCTCAATATATTAAGTACTATTGTCCTGATTGAAGTACCCATTCTAGTCAGTGCATTTAGCTTTGATTGGCTGATAAATAATGTTTGTCAGAGGAGAAAAATCATTAGGCATATTAACAGTCAATGGACCCCATCATCTTTGATGTCTTGTTCTCCTTTCAAGCACCAAGGCCCAACAAAACAATGAAAATAAGAGGTTGAACAGCTCCTTTTAAAGTAAACACCCCGATGCATAATGTTACTGCCCACTAGTTCAGAAATGTTAGATTTCTTCTATCAGTGTACAAACTTTACTCTTGCTTCTCAGATTTTGCAATATTTCCCTACAACAAATACAAATACACACTAATGCACAACATGTAAATAAAACCTCTTCCAGCTCAATCCCCATAAAAAAGGGAGTCTTTTGTGTCTTACAGTCTAATAGCTGGCTTGGTGTTTTGTGTCTGTCAGGGGCTGAAGTACTATTGTAGACATAGGCTTAAGTGATGCTATCTATAGCTGACAGGTAAGACAGCGAAGGGTAGTGTGTTCCATCAGTGGGGTCTCACCCACGCCAACCTGGTGTTGTTTGCTCTCAGGCAAAATACATGGTGCGCAGGGTGTCTTGGTGGATCTGAACGGCCTTGGCCAAAGCCTGGTGGTCGCGGCCATTGCTCTGGCCTGATGTGTGACTCCCCTCAGCACTGAAATACAGAAGTGTTTTAGTGGTTTTGTCTAAAGATTTTACATCTGATTTACCAGGCCGTGTCCTTACCTGTCATGCTCTTTGTCAACTAAGTGATAGCGAGCACGGAAAGCCACTAAATGGGCGTAGTAGGCTGGCGCTGGGATGGAAACTGAGCGGGTGCAGCGCACATAGGTGTGGCATAGTTGGTAGGTGAGGACCTGGAGTTCATCGGATGAGAAGTGGTTGTCGTCCCAGAGCACATGGTAGTGAGACGGCCTGCTGGTTCCCTGCACAGTTAAAACAGACGCATTGATTTGTGTCCCTGTAATCCATCTGTTCCATTTGAAAATAGTTTTTCAAAAATACTTAAGTAATGCCGGGCTGATAATAATTTAGTTCGTACCTGAATGCCAGCGTGACTGCAAAGGTAGAAGTCAAACTCTGATGGATGAGTGATTTTCGTGTCCACTGTGGTGCCTGCAGGAATGTTGCCACTTTTCCCAACCTGCAGAAACATCCACAAAATGCGACTAATGAATGCTCCCATCAGTTTATTTAAGTGATTATATGACTTTAGTGTGCAATATTTCCCAGCTATGGTTACTAGAAAACTGACAAAATTCAATCAAATACTGACCCTCTCATTTCTGTCCATACAGAACAGTCTTGTGTGGTGCCTCTTTTGCACCACAACAAATGTGATACCAGGCTGATAGTCCTTCTCTAGTTTAATGCAGGCCTCACGGATCGCCAGCAGCTCATGCTGAAGAACCTGGATGCATTCAGGACAACGGATATTAAAGATTAATATCTGAAGGTGCAAGAAAGTAAAACTGAGAAAGATTGAACATATTCTTCAGACTGTTCTACAGGTTGTGTGGGTTACCTGATTGAACTGGCCCTCTGAGATTCCATCCCTATAGTAGATGATCCTTGTGGGCTTGAAACGGGTGGACTTGTAGAACTGGATCAGCAACTCTCTCACCATGGTAGCCAGGTCCTGAATGATGTCTTGACGATGCTGTTGCACCCGGACTGTTGCACAGTATCTGCTAGGATGGGCATCCATACTCCCCACAACCTGGAGAGGGGGATAAAATATGGTTCAGTGTCACATGCAATAACGTAAATGTGATATTTAAAGTAAAAAGAGAGGGGCCAAAAAACAATTGATATGGATGCCTGAATAGCTGTAATGATTTTAATTTTGAACAAAAATAACATTTAATACTCAAGAAAAACAGTTATTTCTTAAGGCCTGGTTGTATTTTGTACAAACAAATACATAAAAGTCAACCAAACAATCAAAATTTTTTTTAAATGATTTGTATGGAGTGTAGTGATGCTACTTACAGCGGCAATAGAAGGCTTTTTTCCATCTCCTGCAGGCGGATGAGTCACATCTGCACCAAGGAAAATCACTGGCTGCTGGAACACCATTGGCCTGGAACAAATGGGCAGTGAAGACAAAAGTCAAAACATTAAAAATTACAGCGAAAGAGATTTTAATTCATTCATTTTAATTTAAGCACTGCAATTGTGATGTTCTATTTGCACTAACCTGCCCTGTGGGAGAAGGATGTTGTTAACACCACCCAGTTTGACGTTGATCTTCAGACAGAGGTTGGAGAGAGTCTGGGGTGTTGTCTTTTGAACATTCTTCACCTGCACACACTGCGTGGCCATGCCCAGCACAGTGTCCCCGACACGTTTCACCTCAGCTACAACACAATACGACGATAGCAAGATATCCGTCAGTATTATTAACATATCAATTAACAGATCATCGGCTCTGGTGCAAGTTTGCAGGTTAAGATGTTCCATATCTTCAGAGGAGGGCAAATGGACCATGTTTTCCCACTGGATTCTTGAAGTATATGCTGTACGACTGAAGCCCTCACCATAGACTGGCGTCTTCCCTGGTAGGATCACTACGACCAGCTGGAGGCCCTGGTAGGTGTACTTGAGGTGTCTAAACATGGGCTCCACACTGTCCGCTCCCTGGGCGTATTTACAGAAGCAAGGCTGACCCTGGATGGGCATTCCGGCATCCCTAGAGATCTTTCTCAGCTGATCTGTGAAGGCTCTGAAACAGAGGAAGGTTTAATTTTTCAGGTCAACATTATCAATTACAACTGAAGGCAGCACATATTTTTCCAGAATTATAATTTCTTTATTAAAGCACCACCTCCCAGGCAACATCTAACACTCTTATCATTGATTGAAGTACGGGTCTAATTTCCCCTTTAAATAAATTTATGGTCTTAGCGGTTCAAGTAGTTTTACCATTTAAGGTATAATATGTGAATTTTGAAAGATTAGTCAGCATTTAGTGGTGAGATTGAAGAACACAAGCTCCTGAGCTCCGCGCACACTCTCATTGCCATACAGGAGGAAGACTACACAAATCCCTTTTCAGAGCCAAAGTTTGGTCTATTAACAACAAGCTGAAGCACATGAGCGCTAACGGCATGTGTCACACTTACTTGAGCAGGAGTTCAGTGCACTGTCTTTGTGGCGCGAAGCAGGCGATGGCCCACACTTTGATTTCAATGCCTGTGTGGAACTGCTTGTTTCTCATGTCCCACACTCCGTGTATTGGTGTGGCTATTGCTTTATTCTGCACATTGTAATGACAGAACACAGTGTGAAGTTTAATTGATGAACCCCAATAGAATTAATGATTGTATTGCAGTTACATCCACAAAAACAACAATAACTGTAGGTTATTATTTGCAGAAACTGGTGATCAGCATACCCTGCCTCCATACAGAATAGATGGTGCTTGTAGAACTCGGCCATTCACTTCTGTCATCTCATCTCTCACCATTACTCCAAACTCTCGAACATAAGGGTCAGTGTTGAAGTTGGCACTTCTCATCTGGGAGAGAAAAAAATGTTTATGTAGTTGTTATAAAAATGTGGAAGGTTATGGTTCAGGGGCCAAGAAGTCAGAGTGTGACTCACCAGTTTGCTAATCTCGTCTTGACGGTCTGGTGCTGATCGAGCTGTGGCACGAATCATAGTGGAGGTCTGATTGTCTGTGAGTTTTTTGATGCAGCGCTGCCCTGCCACTATGTTACACACCTAGAATGGACAAACACACAATGATGTAGAAGACGAGAGTACATCACTTCTCCAAATGTAGGATAACCACTTATGACACTTACCTCTAGAGGTAGGTAGGTGTGCTTTTGCTCCTGTCCCACCTGTAGACATGGGAGGTGGGGGTATCGCAGAATAAGCTTGTATTTGTCTTTGAAGTACTGCGCTACGGTGCATTCAATTGTTTGGCCATTCTCCTGCTGCAGGGGGAATCTACAGGGATAAATAAATCAAACACTCAATTATAAACATTTGTACTCAGAAGCAATGCATGCAGATGGACAATATTCACATTAGTTTGTCAAAGATACACCCAACATTTATACAATGTAATTTAAAACCTAGGATTCTTACGTTTGGTGGCTGGCTGGTCTTCTGGTCACATTGCACACTCTGTACTTTCGCTTCATCTGCCCACAGTGAGTGATCTCCACCTTTAGGCCTGAGTAGAGGCATCAAAAATCCCCCAGATGGTGAGCATTACATGCCAATTTTGGATAGGAACATAAAGATGTTTTAAACTGTTTGAGCTGAATTATAGAAAATAAATTTAAACTAAAGACTTTACACTGGCCCCTCAGTAAAATTTATAATGTAAGTGGAACCTATTATCACTCATACCTCACATAATTCTTCCTATGAACCCATTTTTCCTTTTACATCAAACAAATACCTCCACATACTTACCTTTGATTTCCTTAGTAAACTTGACTCGCTGAGAGTCTGTTAAGGGCTTCTGTTGTTCTTCAACGCTTTTGAAATCCAAGACCTCACACATAAACTCAATCACAGGTTGAGCTTTGTAGAAAGCAGTGGCTGAAACTGCAAACAAATGAAGGGATTATAGTCCTGCAACAACAACAATCATTAAACAACAAGTTATATGAAAGAAACATGAATAATACCATCAATGTTCAGCATCATTTTCCAGAGAGAAGGCCTGACAGACTGATGGAAGCCAAACCACACCTCTCTGCCACCACCGAGTGGGTTTGAGGATCCCTCTGACGGCGTGAAGAAAGAACGTCCCACTGGGGTATACCTGCAACGAAACAAAGTCGGTCGTAAAATTTCACATGCATGTTCAAAAAGCAATCAGATCAGAAATGATCATGTAGAACTTCTTAACCACATATAAGACAATTTTTGACAGAATGTAACTGACCTCATAGAGGGCAAATGTCTCATGACCACATCCAAGGCCTGAATGGTCTCAAAGGGGACGCTAGGTAGCCGTCCAGATAGCGCCTCATGAAGAGCTTGCAGGCTAACACAGGACACCCACTTAATGGACACTTTGAAGCTGCGGTCCTTGCCTTCACCGGGAATGGTCACCTCAAGCTCCACCTGTGTAGTGGATGAGAACGAGGGCAAATATTTTTAAGATGTCATTTCCTCAAGCATGAGATTTTACCATTGGAGGTTGCTGTGTACAACACGTACCTTATCTCTGCCTATAGGCAAGGGCATGGCAGTGTAAAGATTTTTCCTCCCATCATACACTGGCTTTCGATCACCAAAGATCTGGGTTTTAAAGTGCTGGACCATGTGCTCCACAATTTCACTTAAAACAAAATGAAACATATTACCACAATGCCCTGCACATCCTAACCACTGATGAACCACATGCCAGGGGCTGCTGAAGGTGTTTACACATATTCCTACCGATTGACCCTCCTGGGACATTTCTCAGGCTTGATGTCTATGTCGTAATGGTAGACCTCCAGTCTGGGGATTTCCATCTCAAAGAAGTTGGCCTGAAGCTTGATTGTCCTGCCCATGGTGCCAAAGTCAGGCCGTGATGGTGGCTTGAACACATATTCTGGTACTGGGGAAGAGGGGGGTTCTGACACATCGGGGTCAGTTGGGAGAAAGCAACATAGCGCATGATAAGTACCACAGTTTACAGACATAAACATTTCAATGCATCAATTTCCAATTAGCCATACTAGTCTAAGGCAGATGGTATTCAGATAAACATGCACAGGGTTGTGTACGGACAAAAATGAACTGTGTGTTTTTTAGCTTATCATAAAAGGAAAACAGGGATTTAACTAGGTTTTCATTTTGTTAAAGTTTATGGGCTGAAACTAATTTCTGAATAACTTTGATGAGAGACATGAGCTTTGCAGTTACAAAACAAGATTACTGACTATGTTTTGGTTTCAAGCTGAGAAGAAGATTTATTCCAGACTAATGCTTTTAGCAAAAAAAAACAACAACCCTTTGAGTTGGCTTGACAGATGCAACGTCAGCTATTAGTAAGCTCATTTAGACACCTAATCAAAGCCAGAGAATGTTCTTCGTAAACTCCCTAAAATATTTCAGGTGTCAGCAATACTTTTTTATTCTGCAGTAGAAGATTCACTAAAGCTTTCATAGTTTGTAGGTGAGCTGAACCATGAAGCTCCATATCTGCAACTTCAGACATTACAGTTATACAGGCACGACACCCTTTACATTCCCCTGAATGCTTTATCTTTGTGCTGCAGCTCTGTTCATTCAAACAGGAACACCCATAAAACCCCCATCACTCAAAAGGGGCTGTTACTGAAAGGCCTGAGGCTAGAGAATAAAAAGGACTATATACCATATTAAAGGAGCATTTTCTAATCTCAGCTAGAGTCCTAAATTACTTGTGTCCTATTTCATTAGTCATTCAAATGTTTAAGTTGTACTTCATCATAACTATGACGCTTGATGGATGTAACGAAGCATAATATTGCCACTTGGACCAATGAGGCCAGTTTAAGCCTTCAGAGTCCAAAAATACTTACCAGAGCTTATTGACCCAGAGGACCGGGGGCCCTCAAGCGTCTCAGAAGCTAAAGAGGACAAAAAAAAAAAATCAAATGTTAAAGGTTTAAAACCCTATTCACGCTTTAAAAATACATTGGACTGAACACAATGTGTTGATATAGCAAGATCAGTATCCTATTTGTCATCTTTACATATGCATTGCAAGCGCCTGCTTCATTCGATCTATCGCTTCTACATCAGGATCTACACAATCGTGAGCAATTTATCTGTTCACACACAGAACCAAACAAGGACGCTGGGGATCTTACTGTGCCACAGCCAGCCATTCTCCTAGGATTAGACTAAAAATACACACCAGCTCACATTTTAATTTATATGTTGTCATATACCAAGTGACATGACATGTCATACCAACACAAATGCCTCACATAACACAGGATAAACACTAAATCATAAATCAAGAAAATTCATAGTGAAACTTTACGTAAACATTAAAAGTGTTTTTTTCTAACCCTGTGTTGTTGTTCTAAAAAAACGTCGACCACGCTTTTTATGTTTTACATTCCTTTTATAGTTACATGGGTTATTAGGCGAGTGACTTAATAGCGTCATGTGTCTTAAATTGCTAATAAGGAGTTAAAAATCACCTAATTAAGTCAGTTACTACCTGATTTGTTAAAGATTTGTTATAAAATTAGCTACCGTGGTCGTCCGTTAAAATGTAACATTACAAAGTACAATTTACTGCAAACAAGTATGAACGTATGTTCGTTTCGCTATGGCGTTTTAGTCAAATACACACCCATCAGACATCGTTCTTTTTGCACTGAGAGGCTAACGAACAGCAAGTTCGGAAACGAGGTACCACTGAAGCTAACTTGGCTAACAGCAGTTTGTTGTTGTTGCACGCTAGCTAAGCTTGTCTCTACTACCAGTGCTTCCACTTTAGACTGAGACGGGCTATTCCTGAAGACGCGTGTCCGGAGTCCTTTCTCCTCGTGAAACGGCTAGGTACAACAATAATGGCTGTGTGCTTGAAGTAGCTGGCTGCATTTTTCTATCTAAATGTTACACCTAGTGTGTAAAATGTCGCTGTGTGCATCAGTTAGCCGATGCTAACGCTAGCTGCAGCACTTACCTCCAGCAGAGGAATACATTTTGTCGACTTTTTAAGCGTGTGTCGTGGACGTAATAATACTCCACTTTATCTTGGCCAAATTCCACTCAAACTCATACGTGTCCGAAAAGTATAAAGGAGCGATGGTTGAAGCCCAGTTTGGAAATAGGGATATTTAGTTAGCCAAGTCGTAAATATTTGTAGTCTCTCATCCTCGGCACAACCCCATCCCCCCAACACACAAAACGAGAGCCGAGAGAAGAGATAGCGCCGAAAAGACCCACGCAGGTCGAGAGGATGACCTGCCCACTACTTCCGTCTTGGGTCACATCCCTTTGGCAGCCAAAACCTTTTTAATGTTGCCATTTTAATGTAATTATTACGTGTCGTAGTACTTTTAACGTATTTTAAAAGTGTAGGACACGCGGTAAAATGTGTTTTGCAGTTTTTACAGAGTATAGCAATTAGTTTTTAGATAGCAGTGGAAAAGGGAGGGGCACTATCTTGCTACTCAAACTCTCGAGTGACGTTAGACGCACGCTGCGCGGTCTCAACCGCTTGACCTGAATTCAAATCCAATAAACACAGCATATTACATTTTTCACAGGTCGATTATGCCGCCATGCTGTTGGTCCACACTGCTACCTACAACAATTATCTCATCTTTAATAAATGAATAAATACAATTGGACGAGCAAGGCAGCACAGGAAGAGATGTACTGCCTCTGTTTGAGAAGTGTTTCCGGTGTACGAAAGAAGTTGAAACAACCATGGACGCCAGCGGCTCGGTATATGTAATAGTTCAGCTGTTAATGGGCATATGGGGGTCTGCATAAGAGCTCTGGTGCACATTAGTTTCTTGTGGTAATTTAGGTAAATTATGATTTATTTTCTTTATGAGTTAGTTTTATTAATTATGAGTTCTGAAGATAATTAGTAAAGAAGCATTTTCAAGGATCTCAGAATATAGGCCTACATTTAATTTTGATGTTTAATGATCAGATGATTCAGATCTGAATATATAATGATACAGTATGCATCATAAATTACAGTCCTCAAAATATCAAGCGGTTATTCAGTCGTCACACCTGTTGCTTAGACTCTTTTTTTTTATTTGTTTACTTCAGTGGGGATGTCGACATACACACACACACACACACACACACACACACACACACACACACACACACACACACACACACACACACACACACACACACACACACACACACACACTAATCACTGTATTATGGGCACAAGGTGAATTAGTAACACAAGTCTTAATAGTAATTTGGGATTCATTTTCTATTATATTTTATTTTGTAAGAATACCTCGAATTTCCCATCAGGAGACTTTGGTTTGTAGCTTTCCTTGGTCGCCACTAGTCGGCGCTGTTCGCCACTGAATGCTTAAAACGGAGGCGCTGAACACTGACTTTTGGCAGATTTCAGGATTAGATGAGATAAGATGCATCTCTAAAGATCCCCCGAGAGAAGCTTGTGGATTTTGATATTATTTTTCATGACAATCAGAAATCAACTGGCAAGGGAATAACATGTAATTGTAAGAGGGATCATTTAGTCCGTTTTGGATTATAATATATGCAACTAATTAAATATATTGGATAGGTTGCAAATATTTGGGATATATTAAATTTAACATTGTGAGATGCAAGACTATAATTCCATAATTGGACTATGAGCTTGATAGTTATCCTAGGAACTTTTATTTTTGAGTATTTCTCTTTCCTTTAAGATGACAATATTTGATTTTTACGTCATGTGAGGTCTATTTTGCCAAATAAAATTAATATAATGTTGAGTCTGTTTAAATAAAACGATTAAATACAGAATAATGACGATTATGGTAATAATCGGTCAGTCTTACAGCAGGAGGCCTTTTTCGTAATGAGGTATTGTCTCTAATTCAGTCTTCTGACAACGTCGATTGGCGACACGGCCAACACTTTAATTGCTTCCACTGATTGATAGTATAAAAACACAACAATGCAGCCACATAGCCCGGGTGGTTTTCCCCCCTATAAGAAAGCTGGCTGAGTGAATTGGGTGTAGCTGTGTCTGTGTGCGCCTTGGCCAATGGAACCAGATCCTCCCTGCAGTGCGTAAGAGCGCGATTTAGGATTTAACCAAGTCTTTGCTGCGAGGCTGGCTGCAGTCTTCACCAGAGCCCGACGGCCCGAGAGCCTTTAAACAATGCCAGTGTAGCTTTCAACCCACTTTGGAGTCAGACTGCCTCGTTTTTTGCTAATTGTATAAAACAAAGCCCACGCGTTTCTTCCCGAAGTATGACTGGAGTATTCGACCGGAGGATCCCGAGTGTGAAACCTGCAGATTTCCAGAGCTCTTTTCAACTCTCCAGCATGCACCATCCGTCTCAGGAATCTCCCACTTTACCCGAGTCCACCGCCACGGATTCGGGCTACTACAGCCCCGCCGGTGGAGTCACTCACGGCTATTGTTCGCCCAGCTCCACCTCGTACGGGAAGCCGCTCAATGCCTACCAGTACCAGTACCCGACGGTAAATGGATCCGCTGGAAATTACTCAACAAAATCCTACAGTGATTACAGCTCTTACACGACCCCAGCCTACCACCAGTACGCTGGGACTTACAGCAGAGTGCAGGCGCAGCCCAGTCCGCAAGGTACGCGCCTGAATTTCTATTTTTCTTTGACAATTGATTATATACTAGTAGTAAATTCTTATAAAAAATATTCGAATTATCTATGTGTTTATTCTAACCTGAAATTAATACAATTTCACGTTTATTTTAACAATTTAACTGATTTGTTTGTAACGTATTCTCGACGTATTCGCGTGAAAGCGCTCGCACGACAATTCGCAACAAAGATCACTTTGTAACGGGACAATTCCTCTCGCATTGGCCGTGGTTATTTTGACAGAGAAGGAAATAAGCGAGCCCGAGGTGCGGATGGTGAACGGGAAGCCGAAGAAAGTGAGAAAACCCCGGACGATCTACTCCAGCTTCCAGCTGGCCGCCCTGCAGAGGCGCTTCCAGAACACGCAGTACCTGGCGCTGCCGGAGAGAGCCGAGCTGGCCGCCTCGCTGGGACTCACGCAGACACAGGTGGGATGTTTGATCAAATGCATTTATTAATTCAGTTTCAATCGTAAAATAAGGAAATCGTATCGCCCCAAATGCCTCGTTGCTGAAGCAATAACCGTTTTGCCGAGTTTGGCTTCAGGCGCGTCTTTACGCACGATCCTCGTTTGAGTCGATTGTTTTTGTGGCTACAGTGAGATAATTATGGCGCCGTCTCCCCCCCACACGTTTCCAGGTGAAAATCTGGTTCCAGAACAGGAGATCAAAAATGAAGAAAATCATGAAAAACGGCGAGCTTCCGCCCGAGCACAGCCCCAGCTCCAGCGACCCCATGGCGTGCAACTCTCCACAGTCTCCGGCCGTTTGGGACACTCAGGGCCCCTCCAGGCCCCACAGCCTGCAGCAACAAAGCATCAACACGACAGCTTCTAACTTTTTGGAAAACTCGGGATCATGGTACACCTCTGCCGGCAGCTCCATGACTTCCCACCTGCAGACCCCCAACTCGATACAGCACTCGTTGGCTCTTGGAGCGGGGACGTTATATTGAAAAACCCATTTGTTCATATCGAATCTTCTTTTTCCTTCTATGGACTCGTGTTCACATTTCAGAGGAATATGCAATGTATTTGATGACGGTCTTAGAAGAAATGTGTAAAATGTGTAAATGTGTGCATGTAATTTATTGCATTTTGGAAGATATTAAACGTTGAAATGGACAGTGAAACTTGGAAACCTCCGGCCTCAGTGTCATTTCCACCCTCATCTGTTTAAACAGAAAATCACGACTCACGTCTCGCAGACATAAATATTGTTTGTGAGCCTCAGGTGACGTTGCCTCACAAGGTTGTAAACCACAGCTGCTCATTATTAAGATGATTTAAATGTCGTAAATCTAATCTTAGTGGTTTTTATTTTCCACAACACGCACGATTTATAGTCAGTACGTGGTTCTTATTTATTTTATTTTTTGAAAATGTGCTGAAGGTTGTATAGGTTATGTTTGCACATATTACACGAATAACGAGTTACCATCGTCGAGATCACAATTTAATAAATATGTTCCAACTCAATTTTGTCTATATTTGCTAAGATATTTTAAAAATAAATAAAGAAAATACATTGACTGCAAAAATGTAACTTTTTAAAATAAAAGGATCACTTTTTGTTATAGAGACATGTAACGTAAACAATACTGCTGTGTAGCTATCTTGAGCTACACACATCTCAGATTACAGTGGGATAGTGTTGTATATGATTAGGACAGAAAATAATTTTATGATATATGATAAATGACTAATATTGCATTTTGCAGTTGTTTCACTGTATTTGTTGCACAATCAAATTCATATAGAAATTATAATCCAGATTATTATTATAAATTAATATTATTATTATTATACATTCTCAGGTGACTGCCGCAATGGCCACCTTTATTTTTTATTATTCATATTGGATCTGAGCAACCTGATTGAGCCTCTCAGTGGGTTCCAGCGTCTGTGAGGAAAAAGCCTCGCTCCTCGCTGCAGACAGTCTGCAGCCGCTCTCGCTTTGTGTCCCCTACAATTAGGCGCTTTGAATGGCAGAGAGGAGGCGAGGGGGCGGCACGGAGATCTCAGACAATCCGCATTCCTGTGGGGGTAGACCGGCTCCGCGGCTCTGCGACTCCCGGCCACAGCCCACCTTCCGGGTAGAATTTTAAACGAAAAAAATAAAATTTCACCCAGCCATTAGCAGTTATTAATACCAGCGTTGCTGCTGTAAAAACCACAGAAGAAACCGCGCAAATGGCAGAAACTGGGAATTGGAAGAATTAGCTAGACTTGGATTTTCCGGTCAAATGCACAGATAAAAAAAAATCACAGGTGATTTAAAAAAAAAACAAAACATACATCCACGCTCCTCTTCTCTTCCTCACACACACTAACTCGCTAAACAACGCTCCATGTGACCCTTTCCCCACCTGACACGGAAGCCTCTTCCTGCTCCAGACTGCAGCACTGGACGCGCCTCGCGCACATTGAACCGAGCAACACAACAGGATGCGCCTCTCCGTCTAAAACCGCCGGGCCGCGTGTTGTTTTCAGCCCCATTTCCGCCGCGTGATAAACGGCAGTAGCGTAATTACAACGCGAGCAGGTCACTCGAGAAATTCAGACGTTAACGTTGTGACGCGCACGCGCACATCTCTCGTGCACGGTCGCACACATAGGCCTCTATATTACACACGTACACACATCACTACTGTATGTCTCCCACCATCCATCCAACTCTCTCTCTCTCTCTCACACACACACACACACACACACACACACACACACACACACACACACACACACACACACACACACACACACACACTAGTGGTGCCATTATATCGAGAGCCCCCGTTTATTTCCAACCGAACATTTTCCACTCAGCTAGTTTCCCCCGTTTTGCAAATCGAGTCTAAATAATGACAGTTAGCTTTACTGGACAGCTTCAACTGTAACACTCCACAATAATTATTCTCCAGGATTAGGGCCTCCATTATCATAATCTGGACATTGACAATTACCTATAATTTGCAAAGATGCGCTTGGTTCTTGATTGCAGAGAGCTTTTTTTTCAAGCTCGCCATCACTAAACAGTGACAGTAATAACAGCTAATTTTGCAGGCAATATATAAGAGCTTACCGGGGTGTGCAAACACTTTCCCACCTGGATTTGCTTATTCAACCACCAGCAGTAAAACAGTGCAGAGCTTTTGGGTTAGTCTATGTTGGAGAAGCGGAGAGAGGTAAGGCTCGCTCTTCTATCCTCACTCCTATTTCTCGTCCTACAGGCAGAAACGAATCTCTCTTGGCTAAAATTTGTTTTGCGGCAGAGAAAGAAAACGTGTGGTTTTCTCTCAGCTTTAGTGTTTTTGTGATGTATTTGATGGAGTGATGTGTGCATGTGTGAGATGTCTGAGTGCACCAGCCACTGATGGAGCTCATCCCTAGCTCAGTCTCTCTCTGCATCCCCCACCCCCATACGTCTATCTATCTATCTATCTATCTATCTATCTATCTATCTATCTATCTATCTATCTATCTATCTATCATCTATCTATCTATCTATCTATCTATCTATCTATCTATCTATCTATCTATCTATCTATCTATCTATCTATCTATCTATCTATCTATCTATCTATCTATCTATCTATCTATCTATCTATCTATCTATCCATCTATCCATCTATCTAGCTTCAGTCTCAGGTCTGTGACTCTAGCTCATCAAAGCCCCTTTCCCCCATTTCCCCAAACACATTTCTTGCTGCTGAATACGCACGATGGCGTATTTATGAGCTCTGTTGATGTTTACTCGACTGCTGCAATCGGGCTCCCTGCAGCCTCGCAGATCAGGGTGCACATGGCCCAGGAGTAGATAGGCCCCAGCCTGGGGGCCCAGGTAGGCTGAATGTGCGCCAGTGGGACATCCGCGACTTGACAGCTGCATGAAGCTTTTCAGCGTTCTAATTTCAGATAATATCCCGAGCGCTCACTCTTCTCAGCAATTTGTATATGAATAACCGAATAATTTTCCCTTTTGTTCCATCTGTGCTACCTCAAATCCAAATAAAGATGCCTTTTAGTATTAAAAGTGGTAGAAAATTACAGGTAATTATCTTTGACGGTAAAAACGCTGTAATCAGCGGGCTACATCAAAAATTACCCTAATTATGCCTGCATTTATGAGAATGGAAAAAAAAGCCTCACTTGGATAAAAACCCACAAATTGTCCCAAATATCTCCTTCATATTGAACGCCACTGCAGCTGGCTGCTTTGTTCAACATCGATCCCGTGGAGCTTGGCATTTAACGGCCTGCATTAGGACGGAGAGAAGGGAGAAAACATTTTGTCAATACTTCTAATAATTGAGGGTGAAATGACAAGATAAGCTGGACCAGGAGCAAATGTCTTTCGGGGTGAATGTAGACAGCGGCGGTGCGGGGTAAGTTAATTTCCTCTGGAGCTGAGTGCATTTGATAAATCTATATACTGTGGCGTTCCCCTTCAGCCATTGAGCGCGTTGCGTTTATGTGAAATGTTTACTCTGCTGATATGGGCTTTGACTGAGCATTGTGCCATTAACTTATGTTCATATTGTCGGCTGTTAGCGTGCGCACACCAGGGAGACGGGAAATAGGCCTGTTCTAACGCGATGTTGGCCCAATAAGAAGCACCCCCCCCCCCCAAAAAAAAAGGCCCGGCTTAAAGCGTAATTTCATGTTTGTAAATCATGCAACAGCAGGCGTCTGTTTTGAGTCACGGTTTACTCAATCTGACAAAACATAAAAAGTGTATGTACAACTAAAATCGCAGATCATATTTACAGACAGACAATTTGCTCGTTTTTGCATGTTGAAGGAACAACCAAGAAAAAAAAAAAAAAAAAAAAAGAAAAGCAGTCAGGAGTCCACCATGGCAACAGCTTCCGGGCGCCACGGCGCGCGTGGAGCGTAAGCAGTCTCTGCCCAAAGTGGCTAAAATGTCACTGGTAATATTTGGTATATTGACGCTCAGATGTTGACATGAATGAAAGCATAACAAATATGCGAGCCCACTGAACAGCCATGTAACGCTAAAAAAAACGGTTAGTTTCCTTGTGTTGTGTCACCGCACCCAGGCTTGGCTGCTTTATGTGTTTTATCCTCCAGCCAAGGTGCGACGCACGGGGACTCTGCCCCCCCCCTCCAGCGTCCGGTCTCTGCGCTGACCCAAATTGTAGGCTACGTTGGAAACGGAGGATCCGCAGGCCTCCAGACAGCTCGCTCGACCCCCGTGCCGCGTCAGTCTATCTCTGCATCGAGTCTTGATGTGGAGAGGAATACCAGTGAGAGTAGCCGGGCATGTAGCTGTTGCCGGGCATGTTTACTCCTTTGGACGAGGCCGAGACGTCCCAGATCGGAGGGATGGTCGGGGACCGCGGGGAGAGGGACATGGAGCCCGGTATAGGTTCGCTCTCATGGGGGTTGCCTCCTTGTTTCAGCAGCTTCTTGAACTTTGACCTTTTATTCTGGAACCAAATCTTGACCTGCAGGAGCAACGCGTGCAATTAGGAGAGCGTTGTGCACTGTAATTATTAACGGCCGACGGATCATAAATAGAGCATTAGTGCAATAACGCGAATCCTCATTTAACTGTACGCAATGACTCATAGGATCGCTCGCGTCTGTTCGTAAATCAGTGCACCTCCCGTTCCTACCTGGGTTTGTGTCAGTCCTAGAGACGCGGCCAGCTCGGCGCGCTCCGGTAAAGCGAGGTACTGGGTTTGCTGGAAACGATGGTTCAGTGCCTGCAGCTGCAAACTGGAGTAAATCGTCCGAGGCTTGCGGATCTTCTTCCCTTTGCCATTAAAGCGAATTTCCCCGTTTTCAATCACCGTCGTTTTCTGCTGCTCTGCAACAAAAACAAGCAACGTTATTATTCACACCCCGCGGCCCGGCTGGATTCTTGTTTGTGCCCGGGACACGGCAACAGCTGTAAAAGTGGTATAAAAAAAAAAATCAGTGGCGCCCGAATGAGGAGCCTAAAAAGGAGAAGTTCGCTGCTGAGCGTCAGGGTCTGTCGTTGCCTTTACGCGCCGTCGCAGCCACAGTCCTCATACGCTGTCATATTTAGGATATTGCTCGTAATGACATGTCAATTAAATGCTAATTACAACACCGAAGGCGTGCGGGCTGCCTAATTTCCACGAGTAGCTGGTGAGGATTGCACGGTCGTGATGATCACACCCCGGGCATTAAACCAGGTTTCGTGGGAACCGAGAGAGCGCGACGCGGGACGGGCTGCGACGTGGAGCTGCGCGTTTTTTGGCTCGGCGTAAACACCCACCCACGCTCCAAAGGGGCACTCGTCCGAGTTCGGAGCGGACGCGGACGCGGGAGCCCACCGTGCGCCGGCCGCGCAGAAACGAGACGTGCGCCAGCGGCGCCGCGAGCCGCGGAGCGGACGCGACGCGCCGCGCGTTTTTCCCCACTCGGCTGCTTAAAATGGGGGCTTCCTTACCTGTGCCGTCTAACCTTGTCTGTCCTCCCGTGTTGTTGTGATAGGATGGCAGGTACGGGCTGTGGTGCGGGTGGCTCACGTAGGGGTAGGGTAGCGACCTGTTGTAGGTGTTGCTCCCGGGGTACGCGGTGTTGTCGTGCTGGTGGTGCGCGTGCGAGCCGGAGTGCAGACAATGCAGCGGGTAGTGGCCGCCGGCCATCGACGGGGAGCTCTGTTGTGAGTGCGACTGCTGCCCAAACTCCATGAACGCAGACTTGGACGAGTCCTGAGCCTCCAGACCGTCAGCCATCGTAGTCATGGTCATCATCGAATTTTCTGCCTTGAGAGCACTCACCCCCCTCTCTCCCAGGACCAAATAGGGTTTCTCTCTCGCTGTGCTGTTGTCTGTCTCTCCTCTCCAACGCGAACAGATATTGTCCTATTAACACCCGATTTTTTCCCCCCAGAGGCGTCTTTATCTCCCCCCTTGTCTTGTGATATTCTCACTCAAAGTGGCGGAAGGTAGGCATAAGTTAAGGGAGAGATTATAAGGTGGATTCTGTTAAAATTGAGCCCTTGCTTCCAGACTTGATGCAGACACTACAAGTAAAATGGTTTGTCTCCAAAGGGCAGCGCCTCCCGATTGGTCATCCTACCCAACGTCATCACTGCTCTGCGCTTCACGGGGACTTGAGCTGGAGTTAACCCACCTTACCAGCTCCCACCACAACTATGGGGGAAATAATATATGGTGGGAAAAACGCCTAATTCCGACAGACAAGTTTCACACGTAGAACCCAGTCTTTTGGAACTGCCGTGTCGATTTTGTTTTTTACTCAAACCCCCAAATTACGCGCGACGCCCAGCGTATAGTGCGCACTTTGATTTAGCCGGATGAGCCTGTAAATGCCTGTTTCTATTTACTCTGGAACTAATTAACCCACCAGGGGAAATATTGGCGATATTTAAGCTACAACAAGTAGAAATCAATAGATTTTAAACAAAATGGCACATATTTGTTTTACAAATTAGTCTACACTATAAAATTCAACCATTTTTTACGCCATTTAGCCTCGTTTAGCCGGATTTAAATACTTTTTTATCAAAACTATAAACATTTACATTTTGCCTATTTAACATACCTCTAAAGACTTTTTACCTTTAGTGCCATGTTTATATTGGGGGGGGGGGTCTGTTTTACGTCAAGGAAACCTCAGACGCAGGTGGAGCTGCTTAACATATAGCTGCAAATAAGCCTATAACACACATTTTCAAATGAGCACGTTTGCATTAATTTCACGGTGAATTTGATATTTTTTTCTGTGCAACTTTTGCTTTGATGTCGCCTAATGAGCAGTTCCTCTCAAGCCCCCCTCCGCTCTGATACTAACATATATAATAACCGCTCCTTTTTCTTGGGGCTACTGACCATATGATTAAAGATCCTCAGACAATTCAAAATAAAGTGCGCGTGACACATCAAATAACAATATGTCTGAGGTACAATAGGTTATTTTGCAGATAGAAGGGTGGATACCGAGATAAACTGACAGTGTCTTTTATCTCTGTTGTAATATGAGGCCTTGTAGGGTCCTCAATATATGTAAATTATACAGTTTGCCTCTGAGGGCTGCGATGTTCGATTCGCAAATAGGGATAAAATGCAATTTCCGCTTAGAATAATGCAATAGACATTCAAATCATGTTTTGCACCACTTTCAGCACATTTTTTTTGTCGTAACAGCATTCAGAGATTTCACGAAAAAGGCGATGAAAAATAATTATGGTTGCAATCAAGTTACTACGAAAACCTATTTGATTAGCGGCCACACTTTACTCAAATTGCAGCTATAAAATTAAGAACAATTCGCCTGTAATGATTATGGACTAGATTTATTTTGGGAGGGTGGAATAAAAGTGGATATAGCATAAATTATCCCCTAATTACACGCCAGTGTCGCCTCAATTATCCTCTTATCAAAAATGGTTGTCTAAATGCAGCGTTTAGTTTCAATTTTCTCCATTTCTGTAACAAGAACTTGGTACCTTGCTATTATCGTCAGCTACGGTTGTTATTTACTTTGTGGGATTTAAAAGTGCACAACCCAGCCGGATAATCATTTTACAGCAGCGGACCAAGAGAGGAGCACACAGGGAGCAACGAGAGCCGAGCGAGACATCCACATGGATTTGCTTCCTTCTTCCAAGGCTCTTTTAGATAAATTAATTTTTTTTTTAAATCGGGGTCCTCGTGTGTCTTCAGGGGGCTGCAGGTAAGAGCTTCTTTCGAACGCTCCTTTCTGTTGACATTGATAGGCTAAATGATTTTATTGGCTGCTTCTTTTTGCCTGAGTGGCCTTTCAGACCTAGCAGGAGTCGGCACACCTCGGTCACCCCTCAGTGATCTAACAGACCGGCCAATTCCCCTGCCCGTGTTCCACATGGACACGCAGAGGAGAAACCAGATCCTATATCTTTCTAATCACCCTTGAGTGCTACTACAAAGACAGACATGCTTTGCGGTGATGTTAGTCGCTTCCCCCGCGGGCTAAAATCTCTGGGCTCGCTTATAAAGAGACGCTCTCATTCTTCGGGTTTTGCAGCATCATGTTTGTGCCACTGCGGGATTATTAAATTGCGGGCTAACAGTGCGGGTAATGTCAAAGTCTCGGTGTCCCGCAGGGCTGCTGGGAGGCTGTTCGAAGCACAGTGAGATGGAGTGGAGTGGTGAAAGGACGGATTTGTTTGACTGGATAGGACATGACATCCTCGACCTTGGTGCTTTTTGACATGTTTAAGATGTGACCTATTGTATGCGTGCTGACAAGCGTGGATGCTGACAGTGACTGGATTTAAAAAAAACGAGCCTCACTGAAGTCAAACGCACATTTTCGGCTGCGCGAATGTTTTAAACGAGGACACTATAAGCTTGTGACGCTCCCACCCGCTGTCGCAGCTCCTCTCTGTCCCATTAATCTTGGACTGTAGGAGTTCATAGCCTTATCCTGGAGAGAAATTATTTGATATTTCCGTTCGTCCAAATGTCAATCACAAAATGAACAGCGTTCAGCTGCAAATTTAGAAATCACTTTGTCCCTAAGTAGATGATTGACCTTCCCACAATCAATGGCCGTGGTGGTTTAACAGAAGTGGTCTTTATTTCCAGCTGTCTTATAAACGCTGATGAATGACTCTCTAAAATCACTCCAATATCAAACCGCGGTGGATGTATCAGGCCAGGGTTTCCCTCACATCCATTGTCTGAGATTAGACGCATGAAAACTGAGAGTATTTCATATCTGCTGTTGGTTCAGTTTGCCGTTATGGTTAACTAGGTTATGGTCAGTTTATAAATCCGAAGACAGGGTACAAATGGATAAGGCCACACAAAAAGACGGCATATTTACGCTCAAATTCTCTGAAAGACAAATATAACTAGTCCCGTTTCTCTCCCCCTCTTATTCTCTCACACTTGGCGTTTTAACGCCACTCGTCGTCTTCTTTTTATTTTGGCCACATGTGTTAATCATGTCTGAGCGTTAACACGGAGTTCCAGCAATGCACGGGTCATAATTGCAGGAGAGGCTGCGCGTTTGTGGTCGCTCCCTCTAAACATCTATTGACTTGGAAAAACCCCCACCTCCTCGGCTGCTCGGGGACCGAGGCGACTGGGGACTCTGAGGCTTGTCACTGGAGACAGTGACCGGGAGGCACTTAAACAACATGTCTCCCCTTTCAACGGCGCAAAAGCCACCGGCGCTGCACAGACAACCAGGCGACGACGGCTCTCCGTCTCCGCGGTGCGAAGGGCGGAAAGTGGCGAAGAGAAGCAGATGCGCGCCACAAACAGCTGTCAGTGTGACACGGTTCGTTGTAACTAGATTTAGAGGAAGCAACCGCCCTTTTGCACACACCCACATCAGCCCCAAAACGATCACCGATCAGCCCTTGATGCTGCGCGAGGATTCATCCGTGCCCAAACGGTGGCGCGCCGCTTTTACGCGCACGAACTGCGCACAGCGTGCTAATATAAACCAACTTATTACACGCTTTGATGTGTTTTGTGAAAGCGTGACCACTAAACCAAGAAAAATGAGTGCGGTTTTGTCGTAAAGAAAGCCATGCGTTTCCAAGCAGGCGACTGTTTACAATGCGTTTTGCATCATAAATTAGTATTGCATTATCCAGAGTAAATGGCAGAATTGGCGTATGCATGGCCCCAGGTGCAGGCGAGGGCCCTCAGACGGCGCAAGGTGTTGGGATTGGAGTTAAATGACCACAAATAAGCAAAGGCCTCCACCACTGAGTCTCCGCATCCTCTCATAGACTAATGGATTTAATTTGGCATGGCTGAAGCTGCACTGGTCCCGCGGACTGCATCCTAATTATACTGGCTTGTTTCTTTTCTCGCCTTTTCTCGGCGCATGCTTAGACTCACCTGAGTAATTGCCCCGCTTCGTTTTCCTCGCGCGCCTCGTGGTTTTTCTGTTTAGTCCTTCCTGAAATTTCAATAAACGACAGCCTGATGTTACGAAATTCAGTACCAACAACAAGCGTGTATTTGAACGTCTTTAGATTTTTTGCTCATGTTTTCAGAGGTAAATAAGAGTAAAGGATTTTATTTTCTGTTTTTTTATGTCTTATGTTCATAGTAATACGACATTAGTTGGCTCAGAGCAGTTGATGGCGCTCGGGTCATGGCTTTATGTGAATTTATCGAACTGCATGATCCTGTGTTCCAGGTCAGTAACAAAGGAGCTGTATCCAGAAGTTGATCTGAATTTTAGCTTGGTGACAAATAAGACCAGTGAGAGTCTGGCCGTGCGTCGGTCCCCCTTTTCCCCCGCTCTCTCGACTTAATACGCGACATTATTAGGTCTGACAGAACAGTGGTCGTTCTTGAAGGAGAGGATTTGGTCGGTGGATGACAGACAGGAAGGCCAGCAATCATGGGCTTTTTTTTATCAGAATGTACTGTTCGATGCCGTTTATCCCTGATGATAGAAAATTGCTCTGTTGCCAGGACGCTGCCGCCGAAATAGAGGGCAGGAGCAACATTTCCATTTTCCAGTTTGAAAGCCATTGAAATGAATTAGTAAAAATGAAAAAAAAGGGGGAAAATGAGAACGAATCCCCCGGTAAACAAAGGGGAGCAAACAAAGATACCATTTTCTTTTGCCGAGAATCCACCCTCCTCATTTTCCATTTTTTTCTGCTGCAGAGTGAGGGGTTTTACTTCAACAGTCGCAAATCACATGCTTGGCTTCTAATGTAGTCCAAGGCCCGGGCCTACTTCAAAGACAATCATTTATTTCCCAACCTCCTGGAATAATTACGGCGCCTTTTCATCTGCCGTGACGGAGAGAAAGGGGGGAGAGAAAAAGAATTAAGAAAGAACAACAAGGAGTATTTATCAAAGTCCTGAAATGTTCACGGAGCAGGCACAAGTGAGCAGCAACCTGCCACTGTGGAAACACGGAAATATTGAATGACACAATGTGATTAACCGGAAATTATAATGAGAGGTGCGAAACGTTGAGAGTTTAGTCTTTACACGTGTAGTCAAATTACATGAATAGCTTTGCTTTATTATTATTATTATGATATTATTAATATTCTACTCTAGGTTATGCATTAAGGGATACAATGCAGCTACTTATATGAATCCCATAAAAATGTTTAGAATATAGATTAAAATCTATATCTATTTATCTGTATTTATTTACGGTTTGTTTGTCAGTGACACAGACAGTTGCTGTGGTGAGGCCGTCAGTGGGGGTGGTGTCCGTGCGAGGTGGTTTAAACCCTCCACAGGCTCCGAGCGCGCTTCAGGTGCGCGCCACGCGCTACACGGAGCCTGATAGATCGGAGAAATGACACCTGAAGCACTGAAGCGTGAACCCCTCCAGAAAGGACATAACAAATTGTGGTGGGGGATATTGAATGTCCCGATTGCGTCGGTCCTTGCAGGAAAAGAACAGGGAGGAAAAATCCTGCACCGATTGTTTGGAAATGAATTCGAATGGCTACATTCTTAATGAGACGCAGAACCCAGCTGAGAAAGAAACGCGACCCTGTTGGTCTGTGCGTTCAGATGAAACGCCAACGTGGCTCCTTTTTATTATAAAATGAGCTGTGGCTGAGGAAACATGGGATGTGGAATCAGGGCAAAGATCAACGACCTCAGCATATGTATGATAAGTGAGCCCATCACTGAGCTATTAAAATATCACTTGGACCAGAGATTGAGATTTATATGATGCCAGCCAAATAAAAGAGATGAACGACTATCAGGCGGTTTATGGAGCGCTTCAACTTGGAACCAGAGGGAATATGAAACATTCAGATCTGATTTTAGCTTTTCAGAGCTAATAAAAAACGAAGGTGGGCTCGGACACGTCCGTCCTTCACACACAAACCTGCACAAACTAATAAAGTATTGCGTGCGCTCCCACAGCAAAGTCGAGGAATGAATGACCCAGTGGAGGAAGTGCTGCACACAATAGCCAACAGTGGCTGCAAAATAAAAGAGTGTGAAATTTAAGAGCACACTGTGAAGTGAAGTGGAAGAAAAGTGAGGAGAAAGGGAGTCACACCTGGCGGAATATAGCGCCGGACAAGCGTGTTTCATTCTCAGATGCCGCTCGGGTTCTCATGAACTGTGGGTTGGGGGAGTTTGTCAGGTGATCACTGTGGACCTTTGTCTGCTGCGCCTCAAGACACTCCTTCCTGAAACCGGGCTTTACTTGGCTGTGCTGGCCTGTTAAGTCACAGAGAGCTGAGGGAACTGAGTAAATGATGGGGACCTTTCATGCAGAGCGAACCCCGAGGGACGACATCCTCACAAACTATGAAATGAAATATTACGTTGAAATATTTATTACACGAGTCTGTTTTCTTGCGTGTGAATTCACTATAGTTTAATTATATTAGTCATTATACTGCAGGCATTAAACATATTTCAATAATTAAAATAATTATGTGAAAAGTGTTACTGATTACTTTCTAAATTTGCCTTTTGATTTATAAGTTCTGAGCATTTTGTATAAAATAAAGATTTTAATAATAGCATCAACGCCGTGTCATTTTTTACTAAACTCAATTTGTAAAAAATCCTAGATGTGACCATTTTATTATCGCTTGAGGATGAAAAATGAAGCATAACAGCCTCTATAACATTAGCAGCACAGTTCAGGGTCAGGAACTTAACAAACCACAGATCACACATCAGTTTAATGATTTGTCCAGGGGACGTCTGCAGCCTCCTTATAATATCTAGCTCTGGCTTGAAGGCCCCCAGCATGTTTATTATCATTCCTCTGAACTGTTAGATTGAGTGGAGGGATTTATTTTGGACTTTGCTCATTTTGGTGAAGTGAAGGGATCCAATTATTGCCATCGTTGCCCTTGGAAATGCATCACGCCTCACCTGAGGGCTCAGTCAATCACAGAGACTGAAGGGCCGATTAACAGGTGGCTTCTGACCCTAAGCCATTGCAAATTCACCCAAAAAGGGCCCAACACCAATCAGCAGTTCTCCTTCAGCTTCATGCTGCAAACTTCCTCATCGCTGACGTCTCACCTTGAGCGTCAGGCAACAGCTCCGGGTCCAGGACCTTGAGCGCGGACTTGAACACTTTGGTGTCTAAACACAAACTGGCAACATTTACTCTGAATCTTTTTCATCCTTGAATATTTCTATGATCAGAAGCTGTATTAGATTTGAATTTAGGTGCATAAACGTGGAATTTCTAAGCATTTCAACCATATTGGCCTAAAATGATGCGATCAGATTCAAGGATCCTCTCATGTACGTTATTTGACAATCAATTACAAGTATTTCTATGGTGACATATTTAATTTTAATACAGCTTGTGCCTTTTATTATGTGGTGAGGCAGCAGCCTGCACTCGTGGGCTCCCACAGGAGTTATAGTTATAGTTGCCGACAAATATACATTAGTGAAGTGATTAAAACCATTATTGTGTCATATAAAATAACTGATGAACGCAGTGGCTCAGTGTGGAATATTGCTTTTCAAGGATGTTTCAGTGGTTTCAACTGATAAATGATAAAAACGCAACAATTTGATTAAAACGAGAAGCTCGGGGAAAAAGGGCCCCTGATGTTTAATGAGACTTATAAATGTGCAATTTCACATCAGCAGTTGTAATTCAGTTTAAACAAGCTGCGTCTCATATGTGCGACAGGGGTTTCTCTGACTGAATGTATTACACGATAATGAGTTTTGTGGGTAAAACTATTTTTATTCTGTCTGTTAATAACTTTTCCTCTTTTTGTCTCCCTGTGCCTCCTCCTTTGCCATCATGTCCTCCCTCCTCTCCGCTCCATCCAGGCCCCTTCTCTCCTCTCCACCTCCCTCTTCACACCCACTCTCCCCACTCCCCTCAACCTCAGTCCCTGCTCCCTAACCCCCCCCCCCCCCCCCCCCCATATTGTAGGTACGCCTCCATCTCCTCTTGGCAGTTCCATCTCCTCCTCGCCTCCCCCTTTCTTTCCTCCCTCTCCCTGGCTGGTTTCCACAGCTGTGGTGAGTGAGGGGCAGATGACCGGAGAATTGGCCCCTGGGAGAGCGCTGAGCCATCCTGGTGCTATTAGGCTCGTGGCTAATAATAGGTGTTTCAGACCGGGGGAAGATCAATCAGGGGGAATCATGGGGAATGTTCGGAGCAGCGCTTTTTACACATCGGCCCAGATGGATGAAATTACACTTGTCAGTTTTTAGTTGCATTACTCCCAAATTGGTTGTCTACTCTTTTTTTCCCTGCCTCCCTCCCTTGCACGCTCTCTCCTCTCTCCTTTTCTCTCTCTCTGCCCTCATTCATGTGTCAGTGGCTTGCTAAATGGATTCAGTGGTGAAATCCCTGTCATTTTTGTCTTTTCTCTGTTTAGCCCTCAGCCACCAACTTTGCTGCCTGCATATGTGCACTTAGGAGAAATCAGTGTATGATCTTGTCTTATGCCTCGGGCAATTTCCATGTTAAAGACGAGTGTAAGTGATGTTTCCTGTGTGCGCTGCATGAATAATGAACGTGTGATTGAACCGAACATAGGCATTCAGAGGCGAGTTGAAACACTGATGTGACTTTTCAGGCTGACCGTCCAAACGTCTTGATGGTGGGTTTTGTTTTTTGCAACACTGTGAATTCTATTCCATGGAACCGCTGGTCATTAAACAAGACACAGGACGTGTCTGGGAAGTGCTGCTGGACATTTACTGCTCCTTTGAATGAAGCCTTTCACCTTGTTTAGCATCCATGTATATAATTTAAATGCAATGTTAACATACAGATGATGTATGAACTGATAACTGTGTAACGTGCAATAATTATATTTCAAGTGCATGAGTCTAATTGTATTGTAATTAAATCTGTCAGGTGCAAATGAAACCCTTACACTGTGTCTTGCTGTTTCAACACTGAATAAAATCCACCTAAAAACACTCGTTGGTTTCTACCTTCTTGTTTATTTTAAACACGCGTTGGTTTCTCATAATTACAGCTAAAGACTGAACATTAAGAAAACAAGGGAATAACACAGGGAAGCTTTCCGCCAATGCTTCTTGACCATCTCCAGTCTAATACTGGGAGTCTCCTCTCATTACTGACCTGAGCTGCAGTGTCTGTGCGATTGCAGCAAGAGAATGAGCTCGGTTAGGTGAGTGTGTGTGCGTGCGTGCGTGCGTGCGTGTGCGTGTGTGTGTGTGTGTGCGCGAGCCATGCAGCGTATCATCTAAACCCCCTTAAGCTCCTGATGTGTTACATGATAACTAGCGCAGCGTGTCAGCCGGAAAGGTGACTATGGAGGCTGAGAGGGATCATTTGGAGGCAGCCACACAACAGCTATTTGTGTCAGTGATTTCCACTTCTGACTAGGCCTTGACAGACTAAAATGTTTAGTGTTTACAGTGTTGTCTTTGCTACTTGTTGGCCACCGAGGCTCTGTCTTAAAGGGGGTGTGATGTTGATATATTAAGGTGGCTCGTACTACAGGACCCGTGACTAGCTCGCTGGGAGGACGTCCGTCCTCGCTGGAAATCAACACACTCCCCCCCAGATGTCCGGGTCTCCTGGTCCACGGAGCAGCCCGATGTGGAGATGTTGCTCAGTGTCTGATTGCAGAACGGAGGAGACAGGAAACAGAACAGGCTTCTTTGACTGAAAGCGCGGTGACCATGGGGGAGGGAACCAGGGCCTCTGCGAGAGAGAGTCTCCTTAGCAACGGGAAGAAAATTAACATTGACATCCTGACTTCCCGGCAAAAACTCGTCTCAGGGCTTCAGCAGGATATTTCCATGTGGCGAGCAAAAAAAAAAAAAAAAAAAAAAAAGGATATTCAAAAGCTGACATAAAGACACACTCCCTGCTTGTCTCCCATTTATATTGAAATGAGTTTTTTCCTCCTCTGCTCGGCTTGTGTGTAGTGAATACAGAGAATCCTAATGTATGTATTTTGCTCATTTTACTGTGTCTGGCGTTTCCGCGCCCCTCCTCTGTGACTCTGTGTTTGCCTCCTGCTGTGGTAAACACAACATTGCTATGATAGCACATGCATTTCAGAAAGCTCAAAACACCGAAGAGGAGCCGAAACATTCATTCTGTCTCTCTCTCTCTCCCTCTCAATCTCCTTCCCCCTCCGTCGGTCCTCTCCCTCACTTCCAGCCAAGGTATTCAGCTCCCATGATTGCAAACACATATAATGACAGGAGCTCCTGGGGGCCAGCGGAGGTACCCCACTGATGCTGAGAGACTCTATCCTGTCGTCACAGTGCAGAAAATTTGTCGCTACTGCACACTGGAGCCTGGTGAGTTTTGGCAAGGCGTCACCAGAAGCCGGGCTGGCTGTTTTTTGTTAATAAAATGAAGTGCAAATTGTGCCGGGCTCGCATGCATTGGAACAGCTCACTGCTTCCTCCCATTACGAGGCCAGGGCGAGCGCCATGGAAGCATAAGCGTGAATACATTATAAAGTAATGAGGAAACATCCAGGAGAGGGTCACGGGGGGCGTCAAGCGGCTCCAGAGGCCTCACCGAGAGCTTTCAATGTGCTCCGTGATGGATTAGTCATTCGTGTTTGAAGAGCGAGCGAGAGGTGGAGTTCAACAATGTTACACATAGCAACAGTTGCTAAGAGATGCTGTGAGCCAGGCCTATTCAGCGGGTGAATATGTACAGTTGCTGCTCAACAGGAATATAGGTGAATAGAGATGGGGCGGTTTTGTGTATCGGTGATGATGATGGTGACATTTCTGACAATGCCACATAATATTCATGAACATGGAAACACTGCTGGAGCCATGCGTAGCGGAGGGGATGATAATGTAAACCATTCACAGCGGAGCAGCATGAGAGTGGTTAAGACAAGATGTCACTGATATTGAGAATATGAAGCAAATTATGTTTTTGTGGATGCAAAAAAAAAAAAATTCAATCCAAATTCCCACCACGGCTGCAGCTGGAGCTTGAACCCCCCCCTAAAAAAATGAAAGCCATGCAGCTTGGTGCTTGGAGAGCCTGGCTTTGGATAAAAAACACAACCCTCACCAGCGGAGCATCCAGCGAACGAGAGTCATCAGGGCCTGTTTTGAAACCAACTCTTATGTGGATGTCACAGAAAACATTGAATTCCCAGTGGCGCGCCCTGAGAAAGCCAGCCTTAAGTGCATTACTGGACTCTCCCTGTCAGTCACGCATCACACAAACAGCTCGCAGTCCTATACATTCCTGTAAGGTGCGGTGGGTGGCGGCGAGTAGTACGGGGGGGAAGGGGGGTTGGGGGGGGGGTCGGCACGCAGTGCTTTAGAGCCACTTTCGATTTCTCCATGGCATGAACGCCCTCCCATTGGCATTCAGTCACTGATGAGCCCGCCGCGCTGCAATGGAGTCGCCTGATGGAGCGCCATGGCAACAGCCGACACCTGGCAAGAGTTCATCCCACCTCCTCTCTCTCTCTCTCTCTCCCTCCCTCTCTCTCCCTCTCCTCCGTCAACCCCCCCCCCCCCCCCCCCCCCAGATGCTGGAACCTATTTCCCTCAGACTGACTGAAAGCCCCTGTGAACAAATAATGGGTGCACGCCAGTCTAAATAAAGTGCGGTTTATGAGTTGCGGTCAGAAGCGTCTCCCTCTGCCCCTCTCTCCTTGCTCTGTTTTTAATGTTTTGCACAAAAAACGGTTGCCAATTTTCTTCCCTTTTTTCAGCTTGGTGATTATACAAAGCCATTTTTTCCTACATAGTCAAATAAAAGAGCCACACTACGAGTCTGTGAACCCGTTTCGTAGAGGAGAACAAGGCTCCCAGGCCAAAACAAACTCCTGCGTCCCTTTCGCCATTTTTCAGCCTTTGCTTCTCAATAGTATGTTAAACCCTCGCCTTAAATAAATGTTCTGCAGCAAGCGCAGCTCCGGCCCGACTGTATTATCCATTAATCACGTTAATCAGGACTGGGAGGACTTTTGCAACGTTCTTGCAACAGCCTGAAAGGTTGTATAAATGTTCGAGTCAACCGCTGCTTGATGGAAGGCGCCAAAAGTATAAATCATCAAGCATTCAGAGCATGGACGATACTGTAATAGTGTGATAGAAAACCTACAGACCTCTCCTGTAAAATAAACTCATGTTGTGTGTGCACTACATAAAAAACAGCTTGATACCAGAGAAATATCATCAGATAACACGGTTGTTACTGGAGCATTACTCAGGGAGGCAGTGAAGGCACCGCTGATTAGCTGATGGTTTACTCTAAGCACTAAAAGCCCGTGCAGCAGACGACCATAGGCACCAAGCCTGTAAACAGAGCGAGGCTAAGACACCTTTCTACAGCAATGTATTAAGCAGAGTTTCCAGCATTGGCATCTTCGACCTCTCCTGACTCAACCTTGTGGTTTTGTGCATTCACAAACACACCAGCTATCAAGATTCGGGTTTAGCAACCTGTGATTAGTGTGTCGGCCATCGCAATGGTTTGTTGAAGCCCTTAGTCTCCATTTCCTGCTGTCTCGCGGTATTTGCACGCCTCATTTTGCCCCCCCCGCCCCCGAAAACCAAATGCGGGAAACCAGCATGAAATCAAGATGGCCGCCACTGAGAAGCGTTTGAGGTTTCAGCCAGGAGATTGGCAACAATGGATTATATTTGAAACCCAGAAGAACGTCTCGCATTATAATAAGTCTCTGTTAGACCCGCGAGCGGCACGCAGCGCACGTTAATGTTTCTGAAACCAAGCATGTAGCCATCGCCGCCATTACTAAAAGCTAAATTGCCGGAGCTATAGGTGGCATAAAGTTAAAGTGGCACAGAGAAAACTGGGGAGCGACGTGGAACGCGGGCTCATAAAACCGTGAGACAGACTAATAATTTAAAAACGCAGAATGAGCTCCTGCGTTTGATTCTAGCAAAGCCATCACGCTGCTCTCGCCATAATCACCTTAATGCGTGCACGCGGGTGGAAAATACGTGTTTGTACGTTTATTACGACAGTACTGTACTGTTCTGTCCATTAGTGCCCAACAATCACCCACAAGTCTTACACTTTGTACTACTGAGCTCTGAAAAGCTGCGTGCAACGCAGTCAACGCTCGCGTGAGCGTGTCGTTTTTCTTAGGGTCGTTTTATATAGGTTTAGCATATTAACTCCATGTTTATTGAGGTTTAGGTCAGTCAATACAAAAAAATATCCCCACCTAGTATTTGCACAGAAAGCCACTTAGCTTCTGTCAGAATGACACATAAATATACTTGTGTCAGAACTGCTGCGAAAAAGTCCAACTCTGCTGCTACGGTCCATTGAAAATAACCCAAACCTTGGAATTGAAAGTTCCTTCGGGACGCGAAAGTATCACACAGCGGTTCGACAAAACTAATGTAATCTGTTATGTTTCAAACGCAGCGTCGCTCCAACTACAAAGAAACCCGGGCCTGCGAGGAGCCAGGAGTGTTAATGTGCATTGCAAAGCTCTTAAAGTGCAGCGGTGCACGCGGAGGCTTGCTCTGAGGTAATGCCTATCGCATGGCCTGGCTGGCAGGCTCACTGCTAACCACAGCCCACGCCTCTGCAGGCCAACAATCATGAAATCCAGCCGGCTCCGTCCCCACTGTTACGGCGGCTCCGCAGATATGGACCGCGGATAACGTCAGACGAGGCCGTTGCTATTGTTACTGTGCTTAGTGGAGTGATGTACTGCAGGATAAACCCAGACGTGAGAATCCATCAGAAAAATAAAGTGATTGTTGTTGTTCATGAATGTCTTTGTGGGAATAATTATTAAGTAGTTTGTCTATTGTATAAATTGGACAATGGCGAATGGGGCCATTCACCGGGAAAATTAATGCAGTTCACAAAAAAACGGAGAAAACTTGTGCTCATGCTGCTGAATGGACAGACTAGTAGAGATGAATGTGTGAATGACAGGTGTGAAGTGGCCAGAATACTCCATACAAAACCAAAAACAACAGCTTTTGTGTTCACTGGAGGAAGACAAACAGGTGACAAAGAGTGTTTGTGAGCGAGATGCTACATCAGCTTCACACTGGGGGGTTGGAGACGGCGGCAGACGCTTGTTTCTCCTCAGGTGTACGATTCCACGGCACAAGAAAAGGAAATGAAAAATGGATGCGCCGCGCTTTGCATCAGCCGCACAGCCATCAAAAGGAGGGAAGATCGGAATAAAAGATGTTGTCTTTAAGTTCAGAAAGTGTTGGACAGAGATATTTATGATATTCATTTAAAACTGTCTGCTGCTTAAATGTTTGCAAAGAAATAAAGTGAACTTTGATGAAATAAATAGGTTTTGGGTGGAAGCATAAAGTCAGCGCACGCCGGTTCTCAGCTGTAAAGAGCATCAGCACCTACTCGGAGAGCAGGTCTTCATCACAACCGCGGTTACAGTTACACTAACTCATGCCACCTCTGGGATTTATAGGCTTTCAGTGCAAAATGAAACAGGCCTGCTTTTACAGAACCACCTTAAAACGCCCGTCGTAAATTATTCCACTCCAACAGGAGCTTCTGGTGTGGAACGGAGTCGCGAGCAGCAGGCGTCGGCGCACAAACGCGTCTCTGTCCGCCTGATTCCAACAAATAACTGCCACGGGGACGGGGATGCGTCCTCTGTGACATCGGCCATCGCTCGGTCAAACTTTACTTTACAGCGCGGACACGCGTTGGTGACGAGCGGCTAAAACGCCGCCTCATAAATATGGCCTGGGTTTTTTATGCCTGCTTTGAGGTAACTCCAATTAAGCAGGCACGGCACACGCTCCCCAGTGACGCACTGACAAGTCTGAGCCAGAAATAACACTGACCCGAGGACGCAGACGTGGAAGGTCAGTGCTTCGCAGCCTGCGTATCTGTATTCATGTGTTTGTGTATAGTTGTGCTTCTGAGAAAAAAAAAAATCCTCCAAGGGCCTCGTTCGCTCTCGCTTCTCAAGTGTTGCTGCGCATTTGCATTGAGAGCTCAGGCCCGGTCCTCTGGTGGATCCTCCAGAGGCCGAGGACCCGGGCCTGGCTTCACGTGAGTGTGGCACCTGTGATGGGAGGAAGGTAAATAGTGATCGATGAGGAAGAGGACGGAAAGAAAACATATTCACTGCAGGGAACTAAGCTGAAAGTCAACTAAAGAAAACTAAAATGTCAATTTCTAGGATCAGGATGAATTGAGTTACATAACAGAGCATTTCTCTGTTGGCTGCAGCTTGAACTGTAGCTGTTGACAGCAGAGACTGACGGGAGCCCAGTCAGTAAGACAGTAGTCGGCCGAGGCGCTGATCCCAAACCCTTGACGCGTCGCCCACAAGAATTTCCCCAACGGGGTTAATACTGTATGTGTTATTAGTAATATTATAAAATCAAAACAGAGAGCTGAAAAATGCTCTAATGGTAGAGCTGAGGAACACTACAAGACTAAATACCCACCGAAAAGTATTAATTGTCTGCTCATCTGTCACTCCAAGCGGCAGCCTGCACATTTCACGTTCTGTTATTACAAAGTAGCTCCAGCGGCTGAGTTTCATAAAGTTTAATTCAACTACTGCTTTCAATGAATTTGACAAGCGTGACAGAAGCGTTTATTGGAAAAAAAAAAAAACGATTTAAATGTTAGACTACACAAGCTGGAACGAGCCAAATCCCAGCGGCTCGCGGGAAAAAAGCGCCGCGCCGATACCAACCCGAACCCAACGCGCATCCGCCGCGAACCCGCGGGGGCGACGGTTCGGGAGCCGCTCCTTTTAATCCAAGTGTGATAATTGCCCGGTTCGGTTTCAGCCTTTCGAAAAACGGGAGTGCGGTCGAAGGAAACAGCTGCTTCTCGTACCCGAGCTGGAAAACAACACGGGCACATGTATGTTCCGCCTAATGGGCTCAAACTCCGGCTCCAGAACATCGGCGGCGTCTTCGCGGGCCAAGAGCTAATTGATATTTTTCCACAAACAGCATCCAGTAAAATTCTCTAATGCTCTTAAATCTTAATCATCACAGTTGCTCCAGACTAGACATGACATCATGGCAACAGGTAGCCCAGTTTGTTCCATGGCTCTTTAATCATCAAGATTGCCATCATAATGGCTGAGGGGGCCTCTGGTTCACAAAAGAAGGCCTCTCTGTGTGGAGGAGCCAGATAAGGTGCGTCTGTGCGTCACGCTGTGTGGAAGCAGAACAGGCCTTCATTGCTTTCTTCCAGCGCAGGTACGAGGGTTTAACGTCCCAATGCCTGAGGACGAAGGGAGCAGTAACAATCAGCCAGAAGGGAAACTAGCGCGGGAGCATTTCACGCCGAATTGAGGCCTCGCGAATGGACGGAATAGCCGCAGATGCGTCCCGTTTGGTTTGAGATTCGAAGCGTCGCCGATAACCGGACGCGTTCCAAAACACAATCAGCTCTGCGTCAACACATCCGCCGTGCGCCTCCCTTCTCCTTACGCCGGACGCCTCGGCGTCAGCAACACCGCTCATTCCTCTAATCCCAAACAGATTGGCTTCCGCCACAGAAGACGCGCCTCAGCCTGGCCGTCTCCTCTGCGCCTGCTCCACAGAAACCCCCCATTAATCGGCAGCACATGGCGACAGGCTGCGGAGCGGATCGCGGGCCCAGCGACGCATGTGGTCCTCGGGCGGCTCCGGCGGCTGCACGGAGGCGTTCGGGGGACGCACTCCCTAACGAGGAGACAGAATTGATCTGCGCTCTTCCCACTTTTACAGCCTCCTCGACCGAAAGGGGAGGGAGACAGTTGTCAGTCATTCCTAGTAGTTGCTCCCCTCAACAGCGGAGTCAATGGCTTTCTCCCTGATGTGAACACTGCATAGAAACTCATGAGGCGGCCTGAACGTGTAATTATCAAACTTGGAGCTGCTTATTAAGATGAGAAAGAGGACAAGGCGATTGTGTTCCTTTTATTTTTTTGTTTCTCGGCACAATGGAGTAAGTGGAGGTCTGTGAAATCACGGCGAGGAGGAAGGATCCGAGAGGAGGAGGACAAGAGAGGGAGAGGGAGGGGGCCGGGAGGGAGAGAGAACGACATGGGGAGAACAGATAAAGGAGAAAGATACAATCAAATGCACACATGTGTACACACACACACATAATAGGCCCAGAACATAATAGTGAGGTAGGCTAACCACGGTCTTCTCTTTCTACTGCTGTGCCAGTAGGTGGTACGTGTGAATAAGCGTGTGTGTGCGGCTGTGCTGCTCTCGGGGGCTGGTGAGGTCTCAAACACAGCTGCAAGGCCTGCACTGCCTCTGTCATTTGTACTGCACCAGCCTGCCAAGGGTGAAAAGTGACCAAAATTATCCAAGAATTCAGGGGTGAATGGTGTGTGTGTGTGTGTGTGTGTGTGTGTGTGTGTGTGTGTGTGTGTGTGTGTGTGTGTGTGTGTGTAGGCAGGGGGTGTCCTAACTCAGGAGGAAAAGCTGGAAATTACACCTCTGCACACATGTCCAGAGAGTAGATCATACGCCGGGTTCCAGAAGGAGAGGATGTGTCTGAGGGAATGTGTGCAGCGCTGCCACAGGACACTTTCAGTTGATTTTGCCCGGATTCTGATTGAACACGATAGCGGGCTGTGTGTCACCGCTGATCTCATGATGTGTTCACTGAGCTCAGATAGGGAGAACGCGTTGGGATTAAGAGAAGAAAATTAGAGTTGGCAAAATATAACAATACAAATTGTAAGTTTCCAAGCACAGATCTCATTACAGTAATGTAAAAATGTAAAGATTTGTAAATGTGCAAACATGTAATTACGTTTAAATGTATAAATGAATAAAATATTTTCAAATATGCTTCAAAATAACTGTGTTTATGTTAAATCAAGAAACCTTTACTGTGTGAATGTGTGAAGTGTGTGTGACTGAAAACAATTGTAGTGGTTCATAGATTCCAGACATCATCTTAATAGCAGCTCATACACCAGCTTGTTGGCTTTCATCCCATCGTCTTTCTCCAATCAATCAGAACTAATCAGTCAGAGCGTCTCTCTGGGTTTGTGCTAATAAAGGTATTCAGGAATAACTTATATTTTTAGGCCACATTATAACACAATGTAAAAAAGACCATGATACGAATCAGAGTGAATGTTTTCTCACACCTCTCAGAACATATCACGCTCAAAAAAACAATCTAAGAGACATCTCTTTGCAGATGATAGTCCCTTTCTATTTAAAAGTAATATCAGGTCCATATAAGGCGGATTATCAAGCAAAGTTTCCAGAATAAAACCTGTGTAGGTCCTGACCTTTGTGCCCTTTAGTGTCAGGTAATCAGACGCAATTGAGCACTGCTGCAGTTTTTAATTTCCCGTGATTTTATTACAGCCCAGAATCAGTCGGATTTTATTTCATTAGCGCTAGCGGCTAACCTCTTCACACTGCTGCTGGGTGCAGCGAGCGGTGGGACCGCTGATATTACCAGCTATGGGGTTGTGTTTTTTTTACTCTTATAATTCTGAGTTGTGGATGTTCACATAATGGAAGAGAAGAGGTGTTTCACTGAACAGGTCAACTCAAAGTTCCATCATTGTAAACTCTTTATAATCTCTTCACTGAGGCAAAAGCATTTAAAAAGTGTGCACTTTAACTACACAAAAGGAATTTGGGGGAACTACTATAACACCTGCATGAACAAGGGTGTGCTTATGTGGGGTTGGAAATTAATTCTGTAACCTCATATTGAAAAGAAAATACAGTTAAGCAAAAGCAAAATGGAGGATTTGTAGTTGTCTATTAATGTAGTTTAAATGACTACAGTACAAACTGGTCTTAAAATAATCCCAGTTTGTTCTTCAGTGGGACCATGAGCCGCTGTGGTTCCCCTTTGCGTGTGTCCAGCTCTGTGAACCTCCCACACGATCCCAGACTTCCTTGCTGGTGATCAAAGGTACAGTGTGTTATTCAGAGAGCCTGTAACTGTGATGAAGGGACGGCTGTTACAATTAGTGAGAGGTTGTCCTCCTTCCAACCCTCGTGTTTTTAAACGCGCTGGTCTGAGGCCTGTGGATGCGAGAGCTCCACCTCTGACCTCTGTCTGACAGTAATGATCGCGTCCCGACCTCGGGGGGTTTCATGTCCGAGTGTCGATGATGTTGGGACGTGACCCGCGGCCGATGCCGGAGCGATAGCGCCGCCGTTCGATCTCTCCTTCCTGATAACGCGCCTTTAAAGCAGCCGCTGCAGCTCTCAGGCCCTCGTGCAGTGGTACATGTATACATGGGAACGTGTCCTTTTTCCCCTGCAGCCCCCCCCCCCTGTGCACTTCCTGCTATCTTCAGGGCCAATCTAAAGCTGCGCTATTACGGGTCCTGTACTCGGCGTGTTGGCGGCCGATTTGGAACATCAACACCATCAATCAAGCGGCTGATGGGGCCAACCAGCTGGCTGAACCGTCCTGTCCCACTGCCGGACAATTTGTCATCCGCCGAGGCCAAGCTGCGTTCATGTAACTACACCCAAACCTTTTTTCTCCCCTCGCTAAAAAGCTCCTTCGATGACTCTTTGACCGCCTCCTTACAGCCCTGACGCGTCCGCTCACGGCGGCCTCTTTACCCAACGCTCTGCAATCGTTTCTGTCCTGATGCCATATATGAAGGTAATTGAATTCTCATAGCCGGCCACAGGACAGGGCTCGGTTAGGTCTCTGTTGACTGATGGTTCGGTTACAGCAGCTTGTTTTACTCCCTGCTTCATCCATTACGCTGGCTGGAAAAACAAGCTGTGCGCTGGCCATTACACGCGTTTCCCCCTTTGGCTTCCACTGTTGCGGGTCGTTATCCAACAAAATATATGGCCAACAAATAAACAAACAAATAAACATGCAGTGGAGAAACTATGAGTCACGCTTGTATAAAACGCTGCACATGCTCACATAAACCAGGCAAATAATTCATTTTATGCGTGCTGTATCCTGTATACCTGGGCGTTAATCACAGACTTTATATCCATGAAGTCTTTGACACAGTCCATTTAATGAAAGGCAATTCACCCAACTAATAAAAGCAAAGCATTCCTAAATCATGACATTAATATTAAAAAGGGGAAGACAATGCGCCACTTTATGATTCCGATGACTACATTTGGTGAATTCTAAATATATTTGAATACATGTAGGAAGTGGCTTTTGTGAATTCCCCGAAGCGCTGATGTCATGCATTCCTTGTAACACGCACGCGCGTTGCCTCTTGGTGGCTTATTTCCCAGTCCCCCCCCCCCCCCCCGTCTGCAGGCCGGCCCAGAGCCCCCCGGGGGCAATGCCGGGGCCTTGGAGTTGTCCAAACAGCCCAAATGGAGGTCTGGGGAAGTTCCTTTCCCTTTTGTCTCCGCCGGCTCCTCCAGCGGAACAAGTGCAGCCCAGTGCACATGCTTGGGAGCTGGCCTCCGGGGGTCATGCTACGGCTGCGCGGTGGTCCCTCGCAGTCACGCCAAGCGCCCCACCCAGCTGCGCCAGCGCCCATTAGCGGCCCAGTCAGCCGAGGTCACAGTCTGCGCGCCTGTGTTTGCACGCGACGAGGTACCGAGCCGCGCGCTCCGAGCCCCTGAACGCGTCTCGGGCCTTTCCACAAAAATCGCGGCGGCCGACGGCGAGAGCGGTGTTAAATTTAGAGGATCGACTTTCGAGTGTGTGCAAGAGATTAACGAGGGTCTGCAGCAAATCACGGTGGACGCTTCCAAATTTCAGAGTGCAAATGATTTCTGCTAAATAAAACCATACACCCCCGAACTGGAAGGCTCCGCGCGTGGTCGCACGCAACTTTATTTGCCTGTAAATAATTTTCCAACATCCCATTCAAGAACTGGAGCGTTTGATTTCGCTTTTATGAGAGCGTGTTCTACAAACGCTGCAGCGGCCAAAAGAAACTGTACCTGGCAGTGACACTGAAAAAAGGCTTTCCTCACCTTCTCTCCGCATTAATGAGCCCAGAGAGAGCTTGCGCTCCGGGCCAGAATAGTTTACAGCAGACAGTGCGAGGCGGCTGCCAAACACGTTGCATGACCCACAATAACGCAAGCACTTCTGATAGGATGCTTATCTGGACTCTGTCACATTAAGCAGAGACTGGTTGTAACAATTTACGTTTAAAAATATTTCTGTCAGGATGATTGATTAAAAATTGCACGCAGAAAACATATAGCAGCATTACACAGTTCTGGCATTGTATGCAGCCCAATATTTCTACATTTAATCACATGGTTCCAGCTGCAGCTTGTGAGGCGTTCTTTGGATACCTGGAAGAAAAATGTGTTAAGGGGCATGGGGGAGTGATTGGTGTAAAATTATAACAAGCATAAATTGGACCCTTGGCATTGGCCTTTCTTTGAAAAGTCTTAATGACAAATCACCACTTTTCTTTTCACCTCCTAGTGTTTCATATAAGTTCTGCTCTGGACGCTCTGCTTGGATACGGCGTCGGCGCGTTACTGGCTGAGCTGCTGACGACTTACCCGTGGCCATTTTCTCAAGAAAACATTTATTTTGGTGTTTTTTGCTGCCAGAGCTTCAGGTCCAAACTAAGCTTTTATTGTTACCAGTGGCTGTTATTCTGTGTCATATTCGCTGGTTGAAATAATATTTCTTCTGAAGTCATAGTAAGAATATTATAATGCGTCTATATACTGTGGCCTTACTCTATGCTTCATTTACGATGTTTATCCCACCCCCTGAAATGTGTGAAATTGATGATGAACAGACACACTGTGAATCTTGTAAAATAATCCAGTGAAGGAGAAGAAACAATTTAGAAACAGTAATGAATCTGAAAAAGGGGAGATGGGGGGTTCTCCCTGTCTGTTTTATCATTAACTTTGCCAAGGCGAAAACATCACCTGTGAAGGGAATCCAAATTGCTACCACAGGGGTAAAATAATAGTACGAGCATAATTAGAAGTGTAAACTTCACATTGTTATGTCTTGAACAAAGTTGAATTGCTAACAAAGTGTTGCTCGTTGAGTGGATGGGTGTAATTCAAACGGCCGCGTGGACCTCGACCCGGGAGCGGAAGGAACGCGGCCGACCAATCGCTCGCAGCGTGAAACCACAGTCCGAGCGCCAAACCTGAGTGATGGCGCGTAGACGCCGAGCCCAGGTGACCACCAGCCGTCCCTGTCTGCAGCCTCGTCTTGAGGGTCTAACTACTTAATAAGTGGCTGTCCCAGGTTTCCTGGACATAGTCCAGACCCACAGAGGCCCCCTTCAAATGGACGCCCAAAAGCATGAGGACGGCTTCATTTATCAATCAGACCAATCACAGACTTTTCCGGGGCTAGCGGCCCCAGCCACATGTTGGGGATTAGGCGCATGGAATTCAGTCCAACCAAATTGTGGAGAATTAGTCAGTTAGAGATTATATCAAATCAACAATGAAAAAAAAAGCTGGATTACATTACAGTTGCAGATGGATCAGGGCACTTTAGTTACTACAGACCGTCAGGGCAAAGAAGTTAGTTCAAATACGTAACGTTTGCTAATCAGAGCTAGAAAAGTCAGTTTAGGATCATCCTAAATACCAAACAGCTGTTTAGTCAATATACCTACATAAAACTCTGTAATCTAAGAAACAGCACATCAGTAGAAACAAAGACATCTTGTGGTAAAGCTCCACTAAGAAACGTGGAATCATCCCAGCTTTTAAACATACAAATCACACAGGCAGAAATGTTTTAAGACTGACGGGTCGAAAGCATTAACAATTTTTTTTTTTTGACAACAGAAGACAATATGTGCACAGCCTCGCAACTCACATGTCTGACGAGCGTGAGATCACTGCATCACAACAAGCGTTCATCTGGAAGCTGGGAGTAGATAATTAATATTACCCAGCCGCCACACGAGCCGCGCAGCTGATTTAGAAAGAGAAGGCGAGAGGTGAGGCCGTCACCGTCACCTCTGGCATGTTGTGTCACTCCTGCTCATTTCCATCCCTGCACACGGATGACAGAGGAGGCTCTGACAGGTGTCGGGGAGAGGAGCAGAGCAGGTCTTGTCACTCACTCGCCGAAACCCCCCGCTGTGTGGGACACGAAGACTTTGACATACCATGACTATAACTGGAGAGAGGGAGGTGCGTCTGTTTCATGTGTGATAGATGGAGAAATAGAAAATGACTGAGGAGAGGGAGAGGGGGGAAACGGGCGAGAAAGGAGACATGTGATGATAGATATGGAAGCAACTAAGCATGTATAATAATCCTCTTAATATATAAAGCAGATGAAAATATGGTATGGCTGGATGTGGTTAGTGTAAAGCTGGATGAAATAAGACATCTTTGGCAAAATGAAGACTTTTTAAGCAAAGAGGTTAGAGATCTAGACCAGCAGACGTTTGACAGGTGTCATCGCTCACAAAGCCCATTTGTGGCTCTGGTCTCGGGACATTTCATAGCACAATAGATGCATTTCAGGCCCAAATGAGCAACGGCTCGAAAGCCTTGATGAAAAATAAGAACATGTATCACTTCGTCCTCGTACCTACGGACTGAATGATCCACTTTTATCTCTTTATAAAACACATGAACTCATGCATTGCGTGTAATGTATATCTGTGGATGTTGTTAATTTATGTGTCATTAATTGCAGCAGTCAGTTATAATGCGATTCAATTCACCATGCTCCGTTGCCAAAGAAATTAACTGTGGCTTTAAACAGGAAAGAGGACAGCTTAAACTAATGACTTAGTGTCAGCATGAGGATAGACTTTGGAGATAATGGGTACTTCCAATAAGAGTGCTTTTCACAGAGGGGGTTATCACCTATGGTAAGAGTGTGTGAGTGCTTTTCACGTACAGTATAGGTCCGTGGCATTGGACCACGGACACAGAGGTAGCACACTATTAGCACGCATTACTGGAAATAAATTAGCATGTAATTTTATGATTTTATTAAATGATATTTTGGGAGGCTAATAGTACAGCTATTGTAATTGTGATTGGGACTGTGACGAGTGGACAGATTATCATGCATTTATGCAAAGAAACCTAAAATGTAGAAAAGGTTTGCAAAGCCCACTAGTGGAATTTGTGCCATCTTAGTGTTTAAAAAAATATATATAATGAATAATGTTCTGTCGGTTCGAGCCCAGTCTGGCTCCGCCAACAGAAGTGTCATTGTTCCTCAAGCCTAGATTTCGCCTTTTTATGGCGCTAGACCCCCCATATTTCATTTCTCCCCCGCTGATAGCATTTATCAGCAGCGTCCTGATAAAAACAAAATATGCAACTTAAGCCCGCGCAGGGCTAAGCTGCCGAGGTGGGCAGGATTACCTGCAGGCTACCCGGGACAGGCATCAGATTGTACTGTCATAAAGGGCCATTAGCCTCTTGGCAAACTGTACCTCAAACCCAAGATGACAGAGCTTTTCAAGACGGACAGAGGGGATAATATGAATGTTAAATTCGTCATGACAGACATCTGAGTGAATAGGAGTTCCTGAAAAATAGATTTGAACGGCAAAACAAACACATAAACAACCTTTCTGTTTTATTGGGAAGTCAATGTCATTCTGAAAAGGCTTGTGAAACGACCGACACTTAGCATTTCTCCACTCCTCTAAGTATTAATATGAAAAAAGGAGACTGACTTTTCAGACAACACACAATGGAGCAGACTCAGTGACGGGCTGGGATTAAATTTAATACAAGATCTTGACAGACATATCCTGGAAGCATATCACTCTCGCTGCAGATTTCCGAGGAGCACGCTTACATGTTTTTGTAGGATTTGCCTCGTTAATTGGCTCGTTAAGTCCTCTTAATCCATGATGATCATGTTCTTGTGTGTCTTACGGCCTTTCTTTAACCTCATATATCTTGTTACTCTTCTACCATAATGCTTCACACCTTTACAATATATGTAAAAATAAGCCTAGACTTAACATTCGAGGGTTATAATTGTGAATGGCAGGGAAATACAACGCGAGGCCTGCTGTCTTCACATGCGCTGTCGCTTTCCTCGTTGTGGAAGTGGAAGTAAAGGTCTTGTCTGTTATCTCTGGTAGGGACTCTAGATTATTTGGTGAGACAGAGACAAACCTCTCTCCTCTCTTTCAAATCTCCACCCATTTCCTTCCATCTGCCTCTCAGTGTGAACCGCCTGAAGGCCATACCTTGAGCCGGGCCTGTGATAAAGAGCCAGGCGGTGGCGGTGGGGGTTGAAGGGGCAGACCGTCAGACTGGCCAGGCAGCTTCAGCCGGAGTCTTCCCCTGTCTCCCCTTTCTGTCTCTCTGTGTACTCATGGCGGCTGCCGACCTGTCCTTTCCCAGAGGGTTTTGTGAAAGGACAGAAATGTGATGCTTCTACTCAGATACACGTCGTGCTGAAGTCTGTCTGCGGTGGCCACGTTATATCTTCTTTCTATGAAGCCCACCCTCCCCCGAACCCCTCCGTCTCCTTCTATTTTCCCTGAACAGAGAGACTCCAGGCGCCAGGCGCGGTGTAACTGCAGTCTCAGGTATGTTGGGTGGACGCTGCAGCCACTTCCCAGGGCTTCATCTGCACCTGAGACTGAGTGACGTGGGCACCAGAATCAGCTACTGTACCTCAGGGAGGGCAGCTCAAAGCCAGGCACTCCATCATTCAGCCACTTTGTTGAAATATGTTAGACCAAAGAAAATCCCCAGGGTGACCTGCATTTTTCTGAGCTATACCTTGTCAGGTAGCCTAAACAGGATTGTGTGAGAATGCATGTTACCAAAAATACGGTCAGCTGATTGAGACAACAAAAGAATTATTGCTAAATATTTTATTGCTAACTAAGGTTTTTTGTTTTGTTGTGTTTTTTTTTGTTTAGTTTTGTTATGGTTTTTTTACAATGCAAGTTTGCTAATTTTGTAATTTAATGAATTCATTATAAATTATGCTCCTTTTAATGCTTCTGTAGTCATTTACATTTCTAGACATACACATTTTTACATGTAGCTGACATGGGGTTATTTGTGGCATTCGCTTGCACCGTGCATTTCATGTTTCTCCCTCGTTCAAATGTTGTGGCATCGTCATGTGTAAGGGCTTAGCCTGATTACAAAATAATTTGAAAATAGGACTCAGCCTAAATTGAGGTTTTCTCCATCTGTCAACATATGACAGCTGTAAAGCAATTTTCATTGTGGCACGAGTGGTTTTGTGGTAAATATGTTCTTTCATTGATCTTAAATACATCCTAAGCTGGGGCTGTCGCTTCTTTATTTGAGCCGGCCGCATGGGTTACAATGTGCATTTGTTCCTAAAGAAAAATCTTTGAGGAAATTTGACTGACTTGACTGCATGTGTTTTGAGAAAAGAGAGTATGCTGGAGGCTTATGCGGTTGTGTGGGTGTCTGGGATAGATACACACGGAGAGGCATATTTCCATGTATTATCTATTGTTCCAAGCCTTCAATGATAAACCACTACTACATACAGAAAGCATGCATGCCGATGAACAGGTGTGATGCCAAACAAAGACCAGTGTTCAGCAAAATGTGCAACAATAAATGCTGTGACAATTTCACCACAACCACAATGCAGGTACAGCTTTGTTTTATACTTTGGTTATTTAATTATTTTGTACATATGAAATATGTTATCGTCACATGGTAACTCACTGTGACAAGCTGGTAATGGTGATATCAATTAACTTTTCCAGAACTGTTCACAGACCAGCTTAATCAAGAAAAGTGTGACACGGACTAGTTGTAGACATAACAATTAAACAAAGGATTCGAAATGTAATGTAATGGAAGTGTAATGTTATTTTTAGTTTACTTGTGGCATCAGGAGGGAGTTCACATTGCTTGGCCATGCTGTAAATATTGGCGTCTGCTGAGTGCTGCGCTCGTCTGCGCAGAAGTAGCGCAGTCGCTCCCCGCTTGAAACCCTTCAACGTCCCACAAGCCTCAGCGTTTGGGAGACGGTCATTAGCAAACAGCAACATAACAGCAAGACATCCACTATGTCGGACAAGAAGCAGACTGTGGACCTCGGCCTGTTGGAGGAAGATGATGAGTTCGAAGAATTCCCAGCTGAGGGCAAGTCGTTTACGCATTATGTAGAAAATCTACCGACTTTAGCGAACGATTTAGAGGTTTTCGGTGCTGGGTCCTGCAGCAGTGACTCAGCTAGCTTAGCCACACTAGCGCTTAGCTACATAGCTAGCTATTCTAGACCTTGGTACTGCCACAGCCACGGCCCATTTGTGTATCTGAAACAATAATCGACTGTTCAGTTGAGCTCTCCGTCTTTTAAGTCAAGAGCAACTGGTTGTATTTGACCTGTGGATTAAACTGTGTACATATTTTGTGTGTAGCTCTTTAGCTAAAGTTAGCAATCAAGCTAGCCTGAGTCTTTTAGTGACCAAGAGATTAAGGCCGCCAGTTGTGCGTGTAATGTGTCCAACTCCTAAATATTATTCTAGCCATGTTTGTTTATCGTGTAAAAATACCACAGACTGGACGGGTCTGGATGAAGATGAAGATGCGCATGTGTGGGAGGATAACTGGGATGATGACAACGTAGAAGATGACTTCTCAAATCAGCTGAGGTAATGCCAGAAATACTTACTTACTGTCTTTAGTTTAATTAGTTTCTTAACCCTATGTAAATGGCACATAAGTGGTTTGATTTATAAATACTGAAGGTGAAGTGTCCCTTACATGAAGTTGTCTCTAACCAGCCGGATTAATCCAGAAGGATAATATCAAGCATTAGCACACACACACACACACACACACACACACACACACACACACACACACACACACACACACACACACGTGTTTACAGATCAGGATCAGAATCAGAAAAGCTTAATGCCAGGTTCTGTAGAGAACTTTATAGAATGAGGAATTTGACTTGTTGTTGGCAGGTGGTGCATCTCAGATAAGAAAAAGTACAAACAGTACAACATACAACATGAAATGATTACTTTGATTTCCGTTATCCAATTTGTAATTTAGGCTAGAGACTGCACAGGAGTGTGTAAAATGCTAAGTTAAAAAAAAAAGATTTCTTACCATAAATTTTCTTGTCAGTTTTGCATTAGTGTGTCTTTTTAAATAATTTTGCTGCTATATTAAAAACTTGTTTTAAATAAAGTTGTAATTATAACTATTATGCGTTATAGGCCTGTAGTTACACTTATTGAATAATCAATGTCCCCTAAGTGGCTGGTGTGTTTTTATTTGAGTACACTTTAGTCAGTAATACGCTACTGTTTTATTTAGACCAATTATGAAAGCCATGCTATTAAGGTGTTTCTTAACGATATCATTATTGTGAAAGGGCACAGACGCCATATATGTGTAATCATCAAATCCATAGCTGTGCGCATAATGCAATATTTATATATTTTTTTCACTCCCATCTCTTAATGGTTCTTACAATCAATAGCAGAGGGTACTTATGCCTTAACCACCCACCTGTAATCATCTCCACTGACTTGATCTCTTTTTCTCCCTGCAGAGCGGAGCTGGAAAAACATGGCTACAAGATGGAGACGTCGTAGCAGCTGATGGGATCTTTGAATATACAAGAGCGCATGATAGGGACTTTAATATGTCAATATTTCTTGTCGACCACACGACAACAGAACTGATTTGTTTGTCTTTTTGTAAAAAAAATTTAACTAAATGTTTGGAGAAAATCCTTTTTTGAGTGTCTTTACTGACCAACTACTCTTTATAGATTTAGAGCATAACATCTAGAGGTAATTTACTGTTTGCGCAACACCTACAGATTTTCTTCTAGTCTGTTGTAACTTGATTACATTTCTTTAGTAATTATAGGAATGCTGCTGAAGTTGAGGAAGCTATGGTGGTGAGTGAATACATCTTGATTGGCTTTGTACCTCCAATTCATCTTTGTTGCAAAAACCCTTAGCTAAATTTAACCAGCCCAGTCCATGTTATCTTATACTTGCATATGTAATCTAAATTCATCTATGTGGTTCTTGGATTTATTATGGGAGTTGAGTCAGAGGTTGGATAAAACATCTATGAATTACATACCTTGTAAGACATGTTAATCTCCACAGAAGGACTTACCAAGTCATTACAATCCACTTGTTATTGCAGCTTGTTATTGCCCTTTGACACATGCATTTATTTTGGGCTGCATGAGCTTCGCATGATTTTACTGAAGTGCAGTGGCTCAATAGATTTTATTTAAGATAGCTATGCTCGCTATATAGTAACCATACTTAATGTAAGGCTGTGGTAATTAAAACTGTCAAACTGATATCTGCATGAGAGATCATGAAAAAGTAATGGCGGGATCGTGCACAGTGCAAGTACATAAAGCAAACGGGTTTGTGTTGCATGCTACATACACAGCCAGTTCCTCTACACTGTGCTATATAACAGCTCCCTTCCCTCTTAGCCCCACAGCGCAGGGCTGAGTCCCTGAAGGAGAGATTATCCACTGCCGTGTTTGTCAGAGGCAGTGGGGGGGTCTCAGCATGGGGCCTCCCAGCCTGCCTTGCCTGGGCCTGCCCCTACTGCCAGCCAGGCCCTTCTCTTCCGCTTGGCACAGCGGGGACTCCTGTACTGAACCAGAGGCCAATTTATCCCTGCCACACTCCCCCAGCAAAATGATTTCTCTCAGTGTTTTGTCGACTCTCAGTCCCAGGGTCCTAATGAGGCGAAATGGATGCCGGTAAGACCAAAGCTGTAAGAGCAGCTTTCATCCTGAAACAACATTGCTATCCTTTGCAAAAGTGGAAAGTAACCTAAACATATTTACTCAAGTACTGTATTTATGTACAGTTTTGTACTTAAGTATTTCCATTTAGTGAAACTTTTATCCTGGAAATGTCCTTTCTATATATAATTAGGCGTAAAGTCCAATTCCTATTTTCTTCAGGTGCAATCATCTCCTTATTTATTTAGTCTGTACATCATAGTTTTTGGTATGTATGGTCACTTTAGAAGCAGAGGTTTGTGCTGCTGGGTTTTTGCATCACACTGGCAGGTATGTGTTTAAACATAACATTCAATAAATTCAGCATTTATTTTTTATTTGTTACTTACATTCAGCACATGTTTTATCTGCAGCTTTTTGAATGTTTCCGTTGTGATACAGATTTACCACTTGGCTCTTATTTACTGTTTTGCATCAGTTTAAATTTGGAAAGAATCACTCCATGCTGTAAAGTGTTACACTCAGAGTTTGGCATGAAAAGGTGGAAGTGGGAATCCGTTAGGTCAAGCGTTTGAAATGTTGGCAACTGAATGCTCGCTGACAATCATCTCATGCCCATCTCTTGTTCTCTTCTGGGAAAATACAAAATCCCTGTTTACTACTTATTATCTCAATCAGCCGCATATCACAGTCCAATAGCTCTCATGAGTGAATCGCCCGTCTCTATTTAAAGACAAACCTCCAGCTGCTGCTGACATGCAGCACACGTCACTCAAGAAAGTAAAGGCTTTATTTGCAGACAAGGTGACATGATCATTAACAATACTCTTAAGACCTCTGACTTGCACATCTGAGATATTCTTATCTGTTTATGGCGTTGGCCCTGGGCCAGATGATTATTCTAAGGGTTGGGAAGTCAGTGAAGTGAGAGAATCGGTAAGTGAGGGCAACAGAGGAGGACCTGTGACCATTTTGTTTGTGCTGAGAGCGTAAGATTGGTCCCTTGTGTTCGGCAGTGTGAGGGCCTCAATGGGCCCTCAATATTAAACCTCACAGATCACCAGGCTTTTCTGTGTCTTCAGAAGTTCGTTGATCCCATTTAATCATCACTTTAATTTGTGCAGGCGTTTTTGTGGTCCACATAATTCATTTTGACTTAGAAAGAGCTAAATGGTCTGCTGGGAGAATATTTTGAAATCAGTGGAAGGTCTAATTCTGACATATTTGAACAGTGAATTGCTTTTCCAGAATAATAGTTCGGCGGCTTTGTCTAGAGAAAATTTCACACAGAACTCAGTCTGGGGAAACTGCACATTGTGTAAACTGATTCTTGCCTGCCTGAAAGCAGTGATTCTTCAGAAAGCGTTTTCTTATTTGCAAATTGTTCTCTCTCAGCCTACGCAGTCCTTTGACCACATGACTTCATGCAAGAGAGCGGCCAATGGAACAGTGGCGAGGACTATTTCATAACACTTCATATTGGGAGATGGCAGATCCATTGTTCTCGAGGCCCATGAGCCTGTGGGCGAGAGTCCCTGCCGTGTCTACGCTGAAGAAACACACCAGTCTCCAAGGCTGTATTTTCCTCTCTTTAAAGCTCACACTGGAGGCTACTGTGACCATTCCAGCTCTCCCCACCGCTGCAGCGCCTGTTCTCTCCGCATCTCCCCTTCTCCAATCCCATCTCCACAGAACCCGGGAGAAGACGAAGCTATTGCTGCACAGCTAGGAAGCATGCAGCTGCTACTATAATAGCCCTAATTGCATGTTTCTTTTGTTGGGCTGAAATTAGCGGCAGGGCTAGAATACTACTACTAAAACCCCCCGAAACCTCCAAGTAACGATGGAGGAGAGAGAGTAAAAAAAATTAAAAAGGACACTCAGGGGTGCGTTCTCCAGCGAGACTGCCAACCCACTGCCGAATGGCCCACACCTGCACACTCGCACCCCCGCTAAAGTAAACACAGATAATAAGGTATAATTACTTTAGAAAATAATAACGAGGAGCAACCCTCCAGACCCCCCTACTCCTGGTGACAAAGGGCTGCCTGTTTATTGTGGGGGGTGAAACAGCCCCCAAGGACGCTGGCGAGTGCCCTATCAAAAGACCTGAGGGCTCTACTGAGGGTCCCTTATAGGACAGCCATCAGTGTCAAGGAGGACTGCGGCTTTCAAGTCTCTTCTCCCCTAACTGCCTCAATTAACCAGTATGGACTGACCACAAGCCACTTTTTTAGCCCCATTCATCCTCATCGAAATGATCGTGTTTTCTTGAATGGGTTTTTCCCTTTTCTATGAGATCAGAAGACACGGCGGACCCCCTGAGATCCTACTCTACAAATAATGTGGATGCAGAATTAAAAGCAGTTGATATATACAGTAGATGCGACAGAAAAGTGTGGAAAATGCTGCACATTCCGTGTACAAGCAGGATTTGAATGATAATAATCGGACTAGCTAACCATTCTCTGGTTGTATATTTGCACTGGAATCCATTCACCACGTGCATCACAGCTCAGCTGCAATAAGGATAAATTCACTGGAGCGTGTGAACGTGACACCGGATGCTTCAGACAGTACGGGACCGCGATGTGGCTTCACTGTCGCTTAAACCCGTCTGCGTTTTAAATCGCTCTGACATCTTGGCGCGCGGGGAAGGAACGGCTAGGCATGTTTCAGTTTAACGCTATCCCCTGGTGCTTGAGTCACTGAGAAAACACAAGGCTACGGTCTGATGTCGGGACGGATTACGAGGCGCCGCTTCAGCCATCTCGCGAGGCGTTTGACAAGTGGACAATTTCACAAAAGTTAAAGAGCAAAGCGCAGGCAACCTATGGCCCATAGAACCAATCCTGCCTAAAAGGACTGATGGATTCTGGGTAGTTCCAGCATGGCTCCCAGTTCCACAACTACAACCAAAACCAGTATCAGCTCATGCAGCACGAGGCCCCAGTCGCCTGCGCTGTGAAATAACAACCCAAAGTGGCAACGCTCACCGACTAAACGGTTTGCATCTATTTAACACATCTTGGTGGAGTCCAGTACTTGTATCAAAACAAAGTGGGGATAATAGCTGCTGTGATTAGGGGTCTAATGTAAAGTGAATCAGTGCATGTGAGTCATCCTCGTGCCATCGTTTTAAGCACAATGTGCAACGGAGCCGAACGGCCCCGCGAGGATGGCAGCGTGTTTTTAGCCGTGACGTCCGTGGCAACAACACCCCCTGCTGTGCCTCCTTCCTCCGTGATACCTGGCAATTAGAGAGTTTGTTTTCTATTTTTATTCCCATTTTTTTTACCCCTCGTTCCCTCCCAGACCTCCGGTGTTTGATCAGCTATCCATCTGTCCTGCTGCACTTAAAAGCATTGGACAGTGAAAGAAGAGAAATTAACAGGGGGGACAATTTAGACACAGGAGAGGCTTTTTCCGCCAGAGCAATAAAGCACACTTGATGTTATTATCATCTCTGCTGAATTATCAGGCCTCTGATAATTGTAATTAATCAATCATCAGACTCACTCATGCACTCCTATGAAACCCAGCATCACCGCAGATCAACCTGAGCTGTGATGACCTATGAGGAATCAATGTGCAGGCCACGATTCAAGGCAACAGTCGAGCTCCTATCACTTGGATCGAGTAATTAGAGCGCCACCGCATCCGCGTTGTAGATAACGGGGCGATCAATAGCCGGAAAAAGTTCATTAAGGACCTTTAGCATTGCGCAATGCCATGCAGGCGAGCATGAAAAGGTTGCCAGACACATTTATTTCCTCAAATCGCATCCATCATCCGCACCACATTCAAGCAGAAACCTCGCAGCTTCTCTGTGCGGCTGCGTTCAAAACAATAGCACATGTCTAAAAAGAGAGGACAATGACAGACAAAGTCATAAAACGGGGCCTAACATTCTCTCTCTCTCTCTCTCTCTCTCTCTCTCTCTCTTACTGTCTTTGCCTTTCATCACACACACACACATGAAGGCTGGGTGGGAGGCCCTGGCCCAGGCACAGTCAACTGGTCCCAGTCCCAACAAGGAAACAATTAATCATGTGTGAGCGGCTGTCTGAGTGTCTGCTCTCTGGACAACAACAACACTCAGCCATCTATCTCCCCTCGAGGCAGGACAGACAGCCGGCACACCACGCAGACACGCACGCTCTCATCCCGCAGCATGCACGTGCACGCGTGCACACACAGCGCACGGATCCGCCAGATGTGGAGGACGCACGCGCTGGCTCGCACGCAGGTGCCTGCTGTTTTGTCCTGCCTAATCACACAGACGTCAGCACTTCCTTAATGGCCGTGATGACATGCACGGCAGCTACATGTTGCTGGCTAACTGCAAATCCCCCAGATCAAAGAAAGCCTTCATTCATAATTCATTTCAGAGCGATGCCTTTTACCACGGTTGCCTTTGATATTTCAAACTCACTCCGCCGCTTATTAGAATGGAAGGAGCGGCTTATTTTGTTTACGCCCTCCTGAGACGATGGAGCCGAGTTGAGTTGACAGTCATTTCATTTCAGGAAATTAAGTCCTCTCCAATTTAACTCTCGCCCCGGTGACGTGGCAGTGAGCGAAAGCAGGCGGATGAAGCAGGAAGTGTATTCCTGTACGCTCATCAGGCGGGCGGCTGAGTCGCCGGGCCGTATCTGCGTTGGCGAATTGGTTTAAGTGTGCGCATCTGTATATGTGTCTACACCTCAAGTGGAGCAAACAAAGAGGCCGGTGTGTGTTTTCCGGACGGGGGCATCTGGATGGCATCAGGACGGCCTGGCAGATTGGTAATGACACAGGTTACTCCTGAGGTCCCGGCTGAAAAGCACATAGCTGCAGACTGCAGCGGAAAAGAGGCTTTGAAGAGCAGAGAGAATGAAGGAACCCATTGGCATTCCAACGTTTTCACGCAGCTAGTTTTTGCTATTACACCACTCATCTCCGGCTGAGGATACGGTTGCATTCTGGAGCTGGATCACTGCTAAGAAATGACTGACACTGGGAAAGTCAGCACCAGTAGAACCAGTAGAAATACTGACGAGTTAATTGTAACTTTACATTTACATGTATTACTTTGAGCCCGAACACATTTGAGCCTCGTGGCCGCCACAGGTTGACTAGGATGCACTGAACCGGCCAGGTGGCAGCTCGACAGGAAGCGAAACAGGAAAGGACTTAAAGGTTTTGCCGCTGCTCACTCTCCTTCAAAGACAAACGCCCCTGTGATCATTTCCCACAATGCTCCTTGCACGGAGGCCCCTGTGATCAGACAGCAGTCATGAGAAAGCGCAGGAATATTACAGACAGGGGAAGAAGAAGAAGAAAACCCCCTTTCTGGCACCCACCCACCCCCACTGTCACATGTGGGAAGCATCTGGGTTCATTTACCCCCGCGAGGAGGCTGGAGGACCCCTGTGCCCTCTCAGGTTGCAGGGTCTGAGCACGCGTCAGTGTGGGTCCTTGTTGTGGAGGAGAAGAGTTTGAGCCTGCCCACTGGTCTGTCTGGACCATCTCAAGGCGTCCCACCCCCCCCCCCCCCCCCCACCCCCCCGCCCTCCCTCCCAGATGCCCTCGAGCATGGCTAATGTAGCGCTTCATCTGAACCGAAGGACACTAAACAGATTCACCCAGAAGCCGCAGCTTCCAGATTGAGTGCGATGAGTGTGCGACGGGCGTCCGGGCTGACGTCCGACGGGGCTGCTCGCACGTTCCTCCGCGTCGCGTGCGCAGGGAACGCACCTCCGCGTCTCCGGAGCGCAGGTGAACCCCCGCGACGCCCGCCCCGCCGGGCTGCTAGGTGTAATCCCCCGTCAGCCCAGGTTACCGGCCTGCGCGGCTGAATGGAAGCAGAGTGAGTCTGGCTGCTTACTTAAAGTCATTGAGAAGTTATTCCAACACCCAGTTATTATGGTGCAAACAAAGGCGGCTTGTCACTCGCTATTACAGATATGGTGTTTACAAGAATGCCACTTTAATGCACTGCATGTTATGTACGATGATTAAGGATAGTTCTTGACAACCAACTGATTGGACTAACCAAAGTAGATTATAAGAGGCATTGTTTTGTTCTTAGACAGGCAGCAGAGACTTTGCATTCAGAGGGAGCTCCATTATTCTGCTAATAGGCTCCACACATGACTAATAAACAAAGGACGTAATAGTTTTTATGTATTAGCACGAATAACGCTGGTCGTATAGAGTCTGTTCTGTTCTCGCTATCTTGTTTTCAGTCCAGGATGTGTCACGCTCTCTGGGCAGCCTGTCTGCTGTGTGGTTTCGGTGACACAGCTAAGTTATATAAATTTCCCACTTTGGCAAGTGTAAAGTTTGCAGTGGTTTATCGTTGCACAATGGACATGTTTTTCCAACTGAGTCGGTGTTTTCGGATGCTCAGCAGAGCTGGAATGACGCTGGCACCAGTCTCACAGTTATTATGACTGGTCAGACTGGGACGGGGGCAGGTTGATCCTGTAGCCACTGTTGCCCCGCAAAATATTACACTTTATGCACAACATCAGCTTAAAATATTGTTAGATTTCTGACTCTGCAGCAAATTATAGCTGCAGGTTTGTTGCACGAAGGATTTGTTTAATCAAATAATATTAGAAGCTGAATAGCACGTGTTCTGTGACCTAGGGAGCGTTTGCAGCCTGTAGAAGGATGTTGTAGGTGGGATGATTTAGATTGTTTGTTAAAGTGAACGTCGGCAAGCGTTGCTCGTTTCTGGTGATGGAAGTTTGCGCCTAAAAAGCAACACAGTGGAATAAAACAATGCAGCTTAGCGCTGACCCCCGCTCCGCGTCAACTCTGCAAACCTGTGTTTTGACAGGAAGTGACAGATCAATATATTCCACAGTTATTTCCACATGTTAACTCTTTTTTTTCCTCGCTTTGTCTCCATTGCATACACTTTCAAACGACATTGGGAACAGTGAGACTAACTGAAAAAAAAAAAATACACAATTCAAACGGGAAAAAGCCGATGCCTCTTTTTTTTCAGGTCAAAAATGTCCTACAAATTTGAATCTCATTACCATGTCATGAATACGTCTTTGGGAATCCATTAGGCATTTCCTGCCTAAAATACAATACAAATTCACATTTAAGCGAAAAAGAAAAGAAAGAGAATAAAGCCCCTGCAAGAACATTATTGTAAAGCTGATTTAGCTCTTTCAGTCCACTTAAGAAGAAGTAGAAAAAAAAGGAAAGGATGAGAGTGACTGACAGATGATAGCAATAAAAGTAAGAACAAACTGGCCATTTTACTGCGGTAGGGCCATTTGAGAGGGGATTATTAACTTGTCAGCATTTCAAACTGAGAAACAACTTTTTCTCCTCCAAAACACATCCCCATGTCTCTGTTACTTTTATTAGAAAGTCTTTAAACCTTTTGACCCCAGAGGGCCTCTGTTAGTGGCTGTTAATAGGGACGCGCTGGTCAGCGGGGACGCTCTAAATGCTCTATTAATCATTTGTTTAGAGCCCATTTTGGAAGCTCTGTGTTTAGCGTGCATTCGAAATGGGAGGCGGCGGCTTGAGGCAGCCGTCCGCCACTCATCGTTCAAGCTGTCGGGACACGTGGGCCCCTGGGGACGCGAGCGGGAGACCCCCGAAGCCGTGGAAGTTCAAAGGTCGCGAGGTTTATCATTATTAGCCAATTACGTCGTGGTGGCAGACAGGACCATTGCTGTTTTCAGAGCTAAAAATAGTGGCTGGAACGTTGCTCTAGACATGACAAGCGGCATCATTCTGTGGAGTGTAATTTAAAAGAAATGAATGCAAACAGGGAAGAGTTTCAGGTCTGAGCCAGCAGTCACTGAGGTTTATATGCCTCCAGTAAATTTTGTAGTTCATGAATAATACAAGAGCAAAGCAAATGCTGCTACATGCTTCCTACACTAAATGCCAAAAGTAAGTGAGTTGTTTGCTGGCAGATTGACAGTGATGGGAAATAAAATGTCATGGGATCAAATCATTAATCTCGTCAAATATTGTCATATGACAGGAGAAAATACAGGTGTGGAGATTGCATCGGCTGATAAAACATTACTTACAGCCATTTTTCCAATAAGCAATGGACTCAGTGCTGTCAATATTTGGAGGGGATGCGAGGTATGCCCTGGCGAAGGCCATTTTGCAAGGAGCAGAGAGCCTGCTGGGAAAAATACAGTGGTTCATGCTGGGTCTCCGGGAAGCTGAAAAGCCACTGGCAAAAAGCTATGAATTATTTTGAGCGCAAAATACATTTTCTTTGAAGACTGTCGGGCCATTAGAGCCCTTTTGCTCCCTTTTAAATTGTTTTTATGCTGTGAGTAATGTTAACCTTTGCTTTTGTAGTCATGAAATTCTCTCTGCACCTTTTTCCCTCCTGGCACAAAGCACAGATGGGCTGGAAAAGCTGGAAATAAAGTATAGGAACCATTTACTGGGAGGAAAGAAGAGGTGTGAGGAAGGGACATAGGCTCTTATACTAACGCCGACACACACGTCTCTTAGTATATTAGAAGCTCACCATGCTGGACCCACACAAAAAATCACCTTAGTGCAAAAAGGAAATGGTTCAGGTGTTTACATGATGGATGTGGACACGAAGACAAAGATGCTGCGAAAGCAACCACCAACATACAGTTA